>NC_142291.1:31802583-32087405 GCF_965620075.1 Prunus avium
GAGCCTTGTTGCTTAGGCTGAGTCCACTGTGTTACGGCCGGGGGCTTTTAGATTCGACTTCATATTTTGCTTTGGGCATTGAACACGTTTGTCTCTAGGTCCAAAGCCTTGGCTCAAATAGGGCCAAGAGGAAAGTTTTGGGTTTGAACATTCTCAAAAGATGACCTAAAATATAGAGAGTGCTGATCGCCGAAATATATTATGAGGTAACCCTAGGATGTGTGCACTTTTTTACAATAAGAATATCTTTGAAGTAGAAAAACGGACAATGCTTGACTCCTTACATACCTACCAATTACTGTGTGATACATATTCAAAAGTAACTCATTAACATTACAAAGGGAAAAAGTTTATGTATACATGTTAGACTGTGATTTGTCCATAAGAAGGAATGACTCCTTACATGTAAGGAGCCAAGTAATTTCCTAGAAAAACTACAAATTTAGAGAGACAATTTTTTCCTTTAATGTAAAGACTCGCATAATATTGAGATTTTAGAGTTGCATTATTAATTTTTAAATTTTTCCGTCATCAGGCTAGGGTTCAAACTTAAGACATTCGAATTTACTGCTTGTCCATACTTACCTTTTACCACTAGACCATCTAGGTTAAATTTCCTTTATCTTTTTTTGATGGGATTTGACTCTTGTGACGGCAAATCCTTTGTCAATATTCTACTTGATCCTTTGTAATAAACGATCCATAGGTAAAGATAAACGTGGTCTGATTATGTGTCTTTTATGCCACTATGAGCCGTACCAATCTCCTTTGCCGCACTGAGTTGTTTTTTGGCAGAAACAAAGCCAAGAAAGCTCCAAAAAAACCTATCAATGTTAAGTACAACTAAATGGGGTTAACATCCAATTATTTTATGCTAAGATGTGTTTAATTTACTAATATAACTCGGATAACTACTAGCCGCGGCACACATTTGATGTGCCCCCTTCTTCAGACGTAATCTTTGATTTTCTTGATTCATTAATTTTAACAGAAAATTTTTGTCACCACAAAAAAAAAAAAAAAAAAAAGAGGAAAGAAACAAAATCCGGATGTGGAAAATAGATTCTGGGGAAAGCTAATGGGATCATGACGGTCGTTTCGAAGCTATTTGTTGGAGAAATCAGATTTTGAGCGGTTTTGTTTATGCTAGGAGTGGTTGACCTTTGCTGTCAATGTTCCCAGCCTAGGTAGCTTGATTAATTAAAAAAATAGCAAATTCATATCCTAATTAGCAACTTCTGTATTTTAAATGTTTCATTCTTATTACAAATTCATGTTAATCTTGTTGAGAATTAGATTTGGGAGAATTAGATTTTCTTGGCCGAGTTAGGAACTTTTCTCTTTTTTTCAAAATTTTCGATAGAATCAATTAGGGGTGGACACTGTCCGATTTGATCTGCTTTACACTAAAACCAACAACCAAACCGAATAAAATAACTAGTGTTATGTGGTTCATTCTTATTAAAAATTCAATGGGTTTGTGTTAAGGTCCATCTCATTTAAGAAGTACATTGTTATTTTATTTAGAGCAAAAGTGCTTATTATTTTATTTAGAGCAAAAGTGCTTAAATGTCCGGAATGTTTTTTTACCCTAATTTGTTGTAGAGTCGAGTTAGGAATTTGTGGTAATTGAGGCATGATAAAAAAAAAGCTCTTACAAAGAAAAACTCAACAATGCATTTTATGTTCGACCTTCCCTTGGGTGCTCCTTTCAATAGTATGATAAAAATCATTGATAAAATACGTAAACACTACGTGTGTTACTGCAAAATATACGAAAATACATGTATTATTCGTGGAAGATATGTACGTATGCATACATACAATATACGTGTATCATATGCAAATCTACTAACTGGGCTTCTAACCATTGGACTCACTTTCTTTCAAGCTGTCGATGTGTCAAATGGGCCCTACCTCTTCATGCCTAAGTCCAAGAGGCCTAAAGCCTTGAGCCCCAAACGTCAACTGGATTTTAATGTCGAGCTTTGAGTTGTGCAATTTTGTGGTCTCACTATTCATGTTCGTAAAAATAAATAAATAAATAAATAAATTCTAGAGATTCACAAATAAATGAGAGAGCACCATAATCGTGGATTAGTGGGACCTTAATTGCCGCGCATCTTCCTAAGTAAATTAATAATTACGTTAAAATAGGAAAAGTTTTGCGCAGACACACAGCCGCCATTTCCACTAACTCTCTTCCTCTCCACGTGTCCCTTCATTATAAGCCCCTCTCTTTAACCGATGAATTAAAACCTATAAAAAATTAAATTTTAATGAGCGCAAGAACCAAGCAATGATTTAATTTAAAGGCAGCGTAACAGCTCTATCTCTTCCACTAATCCAATGATTACCCAACTTAATCCGTACCCATGATTCAAAATCCCATCATTATAAATTTTCTCTCAGAAAAAAAAAAAAGTAAAAGAAGAGGAACCATCAACCAAATATTTATAGCTATCCATTGCTGCTATAACTATATAATTAGCTCTACATTTCCATGCTCATTAGCTTTGTGGGTTAATTAGTGTGTGTGATTAGTGACTAATCATGGTTATTATGGGAGAGGCAGGGGAGGGCTTGTTGGTGATTAGAGAGTTGGACTTGAACAAGGACACAAGAAGTGTGGAAGAGTTAGAGAGGAAGTGTGAAGTTGGTGGTTCTTCGTCTGGCAAAATGTCTCTCTTTACTGATCTTTTGGGTGACCCAATTTGCAGGATTCGAAACTCACCCTCCTTCCTCATGCTGGTGTGTGTGTGTGTAAAGCATTATTAAATTCCATTTTTGTTTTCTTTTTTGTGTTTTATTTAATTTAGTTTTCACTTTTATTACCTTGTTAATTGGTCTTTAATGGGGTTTGTTTTGTGGTTATAATATTAATCAGGTGGCTGAAATGGGTCCTGGCAAAGAAATGGTTGGGGTCATTAGGGGTTGCATCAAAATCGTTACTTGTGGCAAAAAGCTCATAAGAAGTAACAATGGAATTGCAAACTCTAGCAACGAAGATTCTGATTCCAAACTCGAACCCATTTGCACCAAATTCGAACCCATTTGCACCAAACTCGCTTATATTCTCGGCTTACGAGTTTCTCCTTCACACAGGTACATATATATATTCTTGTTCAAATAATCTTACATGTACCAAATTGTGGACCACAATCACGAATAAAAACATGACTACATGTAACATGTTACAAAATATGACACAAATAGTTTGCTTTTAGCAATTACTTAATTTTGACAAAATTTAATTTAATTTAATTTGGTTCCAATGGCTTATGATCTTCTGCAGGCGAAGAGGTATTGGGTTGAAGCTTGTTAATCAAATGGAGGAATGGTTTACAAGAAATGGAGCAGAGTATTCATACATGGCAACTGAAAATGACAACAAGCCTTCCCTCAACCTCTTCACTAAAAAATGCCACTACACAAAGTTTCGTACCCCTTCAATTTTGGTCCAACCAGTATTTGCTCACCGAGTCAAAACTCACAACCGAGTCACCATCATCAAACTCAGCCCTCCAGACGCCGAGGCCCTCTACCGCTCCCGATTCTGCACCATCGAGTTTTTCCCACAGGACATTGATGGGGTTGTGAAAAACAAGCTCAATCTTGGCACGTTTTTGGCCGTACCAACCGGGTTTCCGTGGCCTGGTTTGGCCGAGTTTCTGTCTGAACCGCCCGAGTCATGGGCAGTTTTAAGTGCATGGAATTGTAAGGAGGTGTTTACTTTGGAAATCAAAGGCGCGTCGGTTGCACGGCGTTTTGCGGCGAAGGCCACGCGCGTGGTGGACAGAGCATTGCCTTGGCTGAGGATCCCTTCGGTACCTGAGGTTTTTAGGCCTTTTGGGTTGGTTTTTCTCTATGGTTTGGGAGGACAAGGCCCACGCTCGGGTAAGATGGTGGAAGCGCTTTGTGGCCACGCGCATAACATGGCTAGGGAATTGGATTGTGGGGTGGTGGCGACTGAGGTGGCAAGTCAAGAACCGTTGAGGTTAGCAATACCACACTGGAAGACACTATCATGCGCCGAGGATATGTGGTGCATCAAGAGACTAGTGCAGGATTATAGTGATGGGCCTATTGGAGACTGGACCAAATCTACTCCTGGGCTTTCAATTTTTGTTGATCCAAGAGAGTTTTAGTAAAATGACCAACCAAAAAAAGAGAGGCAAATTTTGTAGTTTTTAGTGTTAATATTGTAGTTTTAGGGGAATATTAGCAACCTTCTCCAGCCTAGTAATGGTAGTATAATAGGTCTAAATTTTGTTTAATCTACTTTTTCTAATATTTGAGTCCAAAAGTGGGACCTTGTAAGATAAGGTCCCATAATTTCATTAGTTTCACGTCATGTGAGAGAGTCGGGAAAAAAGTTGAAAAGATTCGGTGTATGGAAATTTTCTTTACGGTATTGGGCATTTTATATTGTGAAATCAGCATATGACATGCCTGCTAAAGCTCACCACTGAACAATTTCCTATATGTAAAGAGAGAAATGTTTTCTTGCTAGACATACCAAAACATCTTATAAAAGATTTTGACAAGTGAACATTTAGGTATTAGAGTTTGAACTCTTGACAATTGCATCACCAGTTGCATTCTCTAGGTAATCATTTTCTCACAACCTGTGATTTTTTTTCTGCAAGTACAACAAAAACACTTCTTCCAAACTATATGTACTTCACTTTTGCTCAAGTAAAAGACCACCAAGTCTTTTTAAGTTGCTAAGATCATAAAGAGAGATGCCCGAAAATTTCCGACCTATTTCTGTGCCAATTAGTTCTACTAGGAAACCGAATGCCTCCGATTTCTGGAAGGTGTGGATTTAGCCTCTTCAGGATTAGCAGAACCAAGGCTTTCAGATGAATCAGAACCACTATTCTCACCTTGTACCCCTTTGCTTGACCAAAGCTTTGCAAAAACCTTCCTCTTTGACTTAAGTAACCCTCTCATTTTACTGACTGCCGCCTTGTCAACACTGCCTTTGCCATCTCCATTCTTCTCACCCCCTCCCACACCACTGCTCAACCTTAAGGAAGCTAGCTCCCCCTTTAGGGCCTTAAGCTCTTCAGCCGAGGCCACTGCATCCCAATCCTCCTCTGTGTTGGTTGTCGCAGATCTTGAGCTCCCATGGGACCCATTGTTTAAATCCTTCATGCCCTTAGGTAGGTCTGGAGTGCTGCTGCCTGATGAAGCAGCTGCCCTGACTTGCTCAAAAAACAGTACCTGCACAACTACACGCAATGGAAGTCTCTCATTTTGCACGGCATGCATACACGCATCAACTGATAGCTTTTTGCAGTCCATCAGCTTGCATATCCTCTTCCTCTCACTCTTGCTGATCCCCGGGTGCTCCTGCATTATAGAACGCCAGAGTTTGAAAAATACTTCATCACAACACTAACAAAATACAACACAAAAGCACTCAGGAGAAAAGAATTTTTATTCTAAGCTCTTACCTTAAGATACATATCAATGGCTCGGTAGAGCCCATCATGAGAAGGCTGAGAGAAACCTCGCACCATCTCCGCAAGATCAACAAACTTCAACAAGGGTAGGTGGGGATCCTTTGAAATTTCAGCAAGATACCCATCTACCAGTTTTGCCACCATCAACTTAGAAGCATCCGACAAGATCCCCGGCCTTCTCACCTCCTGAAGCTCATGGCGTTCTTCTAGCGATTCAATCTCTGCACTCTGATCTTGCCTTAGGAACTCTTCAACAATTTTTTGGACTACAGTAACATCATAAATTGTAGGTTCCCTTTCTGCTGCTCGTATCAGAAGATCATTTACAGAAGCCTCCTCCAGTTGCTGCCCTATTCTCCTTACTAGCTCTCCTTTAGTCACGTCTCCAGAGTCCACAAAAATAGCTGCTTTTAACATTTTGAGCAAGAAACTACAAGAGACACCACCTTTCTCTTCAGGCAACAGCCAGACAATTGTATCCACTGTTGATCGATGCTTTGCCATATCTCCACCCTGGATCATACCTTTGCTAAAGCCTGGAAACCTTCTGTAAGCATAAGCTTTCAAGGCTTCTCCTATCACTTCAGCAGAAAGTACTGCTTTGGTTTTGATATTCGTTAGAACACGCTTGTATAAATCAATCTCAAGCTCACACAATTCTTCAACCCACCAGTCCTTTGGAACTGGACGATTTCTAACACCGTTCCAATTGGGATCATTCCCATTTTCCTCAGGGATCTTCTTCCGATTATAGGTATAGGACCAGTCAACTTGTGAAACATCAACACAGGCCTTGGTAGCTATAGAGTCAATGCATTGGCTGACCAACTTTAGTTCCTCAGATATTGGTAAAAGAGACTTTGTAGTCTGAAGAACAATGATTGAATCCTTCCAGCTCCGGAAAATGCTAGAGCTAAGGAAGACATCAATCTTGTAAATGAGATTTCCTTTCTCAATAGACTCATGCATTCCCAGATATTCAGCAGCACATCGAGACACAACAACATTGTAAGCATTGAGAGTGACAGTCATGCCATAACAAAACTTGGCACATATCTCAAAGGCAGCAGGGCCACCTGGAATGTCAGAAATGTAAATTTCGCCAGTGTTTGATTCGTTAGTGTTTGCAACCAACTTCTGCAAGCGTGCACTCTTTGATAGAAGAGGAAACTGCATAAAAGATTATCACTCTGATCAGTATCACAAGACATTTATCTGTAGCCACACAGCAGATTGCAGTTAAAATTTGAGATGCAACAGAGCTGTGTTAAGTTAAGTTTGCCAACGCTTTATCATCCCTTGACTTTCAATTGAGTGTAACATATATATCATGCTCAACATTTAGATAATCAATGGTCTGCCAGTCTCTATAAAATCATAATAATTCATCAAGTGATAAGGCATTTGTCAAGTATGAACAAAGCAGGTATTAAAATAATATTTCAACTAGTTATATCTTGTAGAAGATAAACGTTCAGTTTATCTTTATCAGACAACAAGTTGAGAACACCCATAATTTCTTATGACTCTTACAAGCCTTGCTCCTCTTTTACATAGCTCATAATTTTGGTAGCTAAACATATCTGTATTTGTTCTGGTTGCTTTCCAATATGAGCACTAACAAATTCTTGACTATAGATCGCACCACTTGAAAATTCAACATACAAGGCATGTCACTGGGCAACCATGTATTTCACCATAAAATGAAAAATGGTGAGTGTACCTTATGCAGATAAAACTTTGAATCTCCAACATTAACAATGATGTCTGTTGCCAAATCAGTAGCTACAAACCTGCATATATGGAGGTTCGTTTAAAGTGTTAGTAAGGACTCTTCATAATAGGTACACCATAAAATAAAAGGAGAGGAAGACCTAGGTACAAATACAATTAGTGCTCGCAATATGCAATTGAAACTCAACCTTTTTTCTTTCCTAAAATTTATTCTGAGCCCCATCACTTTTTCTTTCCTAAACTCACTGTTAATGCACAAGAGTGACCAAGCTGTAAAGCTACATAGTTTATTGTATGAGAGCAGTCATCAATAGAGATTTGAGGTTCTAGCTATGCCATGTCAATGAAGAAAAACAACTCTAATCATACTTTGCTTTTCTTTTCAAGGACTAGGAATGAAATGACAGAGACTGCTAAATATATACTCAACTAAAAATAATACAAGTGATAGCCAACGTTTTTTTTAATGACCATTCATGTACCTTAACAGCTTAGAGCATCTACAATCACGCTCTCTATTTTTTTAGTTAAAATTTAGCTAAAAACACACAAAAGTTATTTTAGGAGCTCTCTATAAAATTTGAACTCCAATCATACTCCATAATTTAGAGAGTCATAAATACTATAGTTATTTTTTAATTCAATACGATTGGTCCATCTCTATAAAAAAATAATATAAATAAAGTTTAAACTATGCATAAAACAAAGCAGCGTTAAATTATAGGGAGCCACTAGGAGTCCTTTCTCTCTCCTCAGATTTAGGAGCTCCTAGAGGTCTTCCTATTTTAGGAGGTGGATAGGGAGCATGGTTGGAGTTGTATTTTTCCAATTCCTCACTAAAATGTGTATAAGGAGATGATTTAGGGAGCCCATTGTGGATGCTCAAAAGCAGTCATAGGTGATGTTAGCAGGGACTCTTGATGCATTTATTCAAGGAAAGTAATTTGAATTTACTTTTCAATATTATGCCCACCCAAGTTGCATGGCAAAGTACCAGCTTCAATTCATAATAAATGATACCTTCCACAGGGCTAAATATAGATTGGATTTAAAAGCCCTCCCTCAATCAAAAGATTGATTGGCTAAGATACAAAAGTACAATTCATTCTCTCGTATCCTTCATAAGGCTTTTGCAAGACATTTAATTTGCATTTCTACATTTTGTGTACTTTTGACACAACTTTATAATTCTCATTGGTTTTCTATATATTATCCTGGTTTTTAAAACCAGATATATAAATCCTCATTTAATCTAAGAGAACCAATAGCAAATAACAAATAATGTGTGGTGATCTGCTTATGAGAGCTATGAGAGCACCAATAAATACTATATTGACTAAACAAGATGGATAACACCAATGATTCTGAGGTTTAAATAAAGTTGATCATAGAGCAAGTGGTAGATTCAATAAAGGTTCTCTTCATATGGCCCCACTAAGAGAACTATGTTTCCATGTACTAAAACAAAGACAAAAGAAAAGAGAGCAGAGTTGATACCAAATCATAGAATAAGAACAATTTTATGACAAGAGTGCAGGAGAAAATGACAAGAAATGAAAAAAAGGATGAAAAAATTTACTGTCCAATTTTTCAGTAACCAGATGGCTGCTCAAAATGAGTGGGCACAGGCACTATCCGTGAGAAGAAAAACCCAAATTTATCCAATATGAACAGAAAAACCAGTTAAAAATGATACAAAAAATTATACCGGCAGGTTTATGCAATAGGAACTGATATGCACGAGACACAATAGCAAGAAAAATAATACAAAATGATGATTGAAGAACGAGGTAGAGCATAAAGGAGGCCCTAGATGATCTCACCTAACATTATTGCCATCAGTCTGAAAGGAATCCGGCTTCGATCCAAGTTTCATAAACTTCATCTTGGCAAGCAAACAATCTGCTTCTCCTTCACTTCCCCAAAACAAAACTTCCTCGCCACTCAACCTGTCACTGCTTAATCAAATGCTTCACACCTTGACCACCACACATCCCGAATAATATTGCATCTCAATCGAGGAAAAGTTGCTGGAAATGGAAAGGAAGACACCAGGAGTAGGGGACCAGATATAGATATCTGAATGCAACCAACTTCCTGGGCTTCGAGAGAGAAAAGAAAGATCTCAAAGAGGGGAAGGTTATATGTATGCAAGGCAGGGTATGACCGAATCTTGACAGGGACCAAGGCAGTCTAAGAGAGAGAGAGAAAGAAAGGCAAAGTGAAGATGGGTTTTATGCAATTTTTTAAGAAAAGGTTCTCTTGAATGGCAAGAGAGCCAAAGAAGAGGGTGTTTCCTTGGTCGGCGGCAAAGCCCACGGAGTCCGGGTGCACCAAGTCAGCTCAGGGGACATAGCCAACAGACTCTCAACACTAAATAATTATCAAACACCAGAGACACTCACAAGCACAAATCTGACTCCACCACACTCCCCCACTATTTCTTAATCTTTCTCTTCTGATTACTCTGTTCCTTTGTTCCTTTTTAAAAGCTAATTAAAGATTCATGCCACCAAGACCTCTTAGACGCCTTTAAAGCTTCAAGTTCCAAACCCAACATGTACACATCAATTAACACTTAATTTATAGATTAGTTTTACCGTTGAAGTTTGAAAACCTGCAACTGAAAACAGCATCTCGGTATCAGTTGAAGAAACCACCAAAACGGTAGACAACAAGCATCTCTTTTTATTTGGGCAAAGTATGGGAATAAATTAGAAAGATCACAAAATAAAGTTATTATAGTAAATGGACAACCAAACATCAACTTACCAACAAAAAAAATTAATACAAAATTGGACTGAAATCTGAGGAATCTACCAGAATATATCACAGAAAATCTAGTAAAATAATGAAGCCAAGATACATATTATGCTGTATAAGTAAAAATCTTTAAAATCCCACATGAAGAAATAGGCAAATAATCTAAGGACAATCCGCAAAAGCCACTCTCCGTGTACACCCCCACAAAACCCAAGACCTATTCATCAAATCTACAGAACTATACAGTAGTACCAACTAATATCATCTACTTGCAATTTGAAAATAGAAGAACCCAGTTCAAGTTTGAGTGCAATCAGCCCAAACCAAGCCTAGAAATCCAAAAAACAAAACCAGAACCAAAGAAAGTGCAGTGTGTGTGTGTGTGTGTGTGTGTGAGAGAGAGAGAGAGAGAGAGAGAGAGAGAGAGAGAGATAAAGAGAGAAAATTGCAAAGCACAGCTCACCCAATATCTTACGCCACCGTTTCAAGCTTTTTGCTTGAAGAATCAGAAAGAGTTTTCAGCGTTCAGAGGAACTGAGGAAGTAACAGTAACGAAACCAAAGAGCGAGTCTTTAGCTCTATGCACAAGCATTGAAGTCTTGAGAACCAAACCCACCACCAAACAAACTTTCACGAAACTCAGGAAAAACCAAAAGGGCTAAAAGAGAAAACACAACTCAAAAGCACCCATCAGAAAATGAGCTGTTTACTGAGCTTCAAAATCCAAACCAAAGTACACCATGTCCCCAAAAACTGAAGAAAAAGGGAAAAATCACACAGGAGCAGCACAGCACCACCACCACTTTTCTTTTTCGGTACACAGAAAATGTTTTCCTTTAGTTTGCCTACTTTAATTTTTGTGAGCAAAAAGTAGAGAGAGATTCATTGAGTTTTTGGGTTGCATAATTAACACTCACCTCACTCTCACTCACCACCTTGCACAGTAAAGCACGCTAAAACTGACACGCTGCTGCTTTTCTCTTGCTGCCCCCATAACGCGGACTCTCCTCTTATTAAATGACCCTAAAAATTAAACCCACAAGGCCATAACTTGGATAATGGATGCTATTTTTTCATCATGTGTTCATGTTCATGGTGATGGTCATGTTCAAAAGGTCATGGAAACACATTGGAATTGGGGGGCTAGTTACATATATCACTATATAATATCTGCTTGAACCTTTTGTTTTGCTACACAGCTAAGAAATGCATTGTCTTTTCTCTTTTGCTTAATTGGAAATAAATTTTCACACTTACCACAAGATTTGATATAGATTTTATACTTATTTTGGCATTACTATTTATTTTACCAGATCTTTTCTAGTTTACAGCAAAGGAACACTGGCTCTTTGCATTCCATTCAAAAATTTGAACTTGCAAGGGGTATTTTCTTCCTTTTCAAAAACCCTCCTTCAAACTCCTTATTTGGGACTAGTTAGCAATTTAGCATATAATACACGTACGTACATATTTTTAAAACAGTAATAATACGAACTAATTTATCAACATTTTAATACCAACTGATGTGGCACATAATATGATATGGCAGTCCATGTCACTTGCGAACTCATATATTTTAACTTCTTGAATTTTTTATTTTTTAATCAACTTAATTTTCTAATTTAGGCGAGTCCCGCAACGCCTTCTTTCATCACCGCAGCAACACCGTCGCCGCTGCTATTATATAGTGTCACCATCACGGTGCCGCACCACCAGTCAGTCCCATCGTCAATCTTGAACCCAACCGTTCATAATCCATTGACTGTTACTATGACGATGCGATTCAATCTGCTCATCATAATTCCGCTGATGGGTTGAATCCACTGTGTTGTTGATTCGTTGTTAAATTATTGATAGATGAATAACAAGAGTAAAAGTTCCCAAGGATATATCAACAAGTTTTTTTGTCAAGATGTATATGTCCAGCATCGTCAAAAACAATATAAGATAATCTCTCAAATCTTATATATTTATAAGAAAATCTCAGTGATGGGAAACAAAATGAAAAGATTCATCATAGATGGAGGAGGAAGTCAGTGGAATAATATCGCATCATCACTATGAACAAGAAGAGGAGATGTTGAGGCGGTGAAAGTTGGATTCAAGATTGGAGGTGGCGGTACCATGGTTTAGGGTTGCGGGCCCCGATAACTATTTTACTTAAATTACTGTCCTTAATAAAATGATTAAAAATTTATAATTTAATGCATGTAAAGTGCGATAACACATAGAAATTCTAAAGGCGAAGTCCGAGGGGCTAGCGGATAAACTAGTTGATGCTCGTATACAATACATGTATTAACCACTTAAACTACAATTCTCTTATTTAGAAATAGTTTTTTTAAGACAACAAATGGAAACTTCTCTTGCCTAATTGGAAATAAATTTCATACTTAGCTTAATATTTTTGGTAAATACCACGAGGTGTTATTCGATGGGTGAGATTAATCCCTACTCAAGATTCGGCTTGCCCCTAACCACAAAGTGCTACATAACTTAATATTTTGTTAACCTTTTAGTATCACATTTCAAAGTGTTTTTTTTATAATAATTTTCGTAATTAAATAACACTGTGAACTTTCTTTTATAAAATTTGAACCCAACACCTATTTGAGCGAAGTGAGTCTCAATATCATCTTTTCTTTTTCATAACTAAAGGAATAAACAAAATATTTGTAGTAAAAAGATTTGGATCTTTTATGTGGGAAATGATGAATCGAATTTAAATACTCTTTGAATAAAATAAAAAGAAACATCAATAGACTAACAACCAATTGGTAATAAAAGATTTCGATTAAAAAAGTCAGAGAAAATACATATTTGGGATTTGGGATGTGTTGTGTTATATAGAGAACTTCCAACTTGTAGTATTTCTTTTGGTGTCTTGAATAGTGTGTTTCATTTGTATATATATGTTCCTGCAGGTGCTCCCGAAATTTATAAACTAATAAAATGGTGACGTGGGGCTGTTGGTACCAACTAAGGTCCATGTGAGCTAAAGATTAAAGGAATCAACTCAGTCTGCTACGTTTCACGCCATGGGCATATTCAATGAAACTTCAGATAGAATGAGCATGCCATATCCACCTTCTATGAAGCCTTAATGTAAACATCAAGTATTGTCAAAGATGTGTAACACATTTTGAGTTCTATACTACATATATAGGTTCGGATCATAGAATGGCGTTATGGGATGAATTCCACTACACTAATGATAAGCGTAGTGTTTTATTAACTGGTTAGATCTTGAGCGCTCATGTATAAAATAATATAGTGGATTTTCAATAAAAGTAAGATATTTGCACCTATGATCAATCCGAAAAATGTCTTTAAATTTGAATATCGTTTAATTTGCGGATAATAAAAAATAAAAAATAAAGACGAAGACGAAGATGACGAAGACAGTGATGTATATAGGACATCTCAATCCATAATTTCATCCTCAAATTATCATCTTAAGTTGAGGATGCATAAACTATTGATTGGGAAAGGATTATGATTGCTTGTGGTTGACAGCGGTATATCTCTCACTCACAAGTCAAAAATATTGTGCCTCTCTTGCCTTACTTCGTGAAATCACCAAACATCAGCATGAATAATATTCATTAATATAAAACTCAGCTTAGGATATGTCAAATTCTCATCTCAACACTTCCCTATGATAGTGCTAGATTTCTTTAGATTTACAGACACCTCAAACCACCACATTTCAAGGCCCTCCTCTCTCTCTCTCTCTCTCTCTGTCTCTCTCTCCTCTCTCGCTCTCTCTCCTACACCCTCACTGCCTTGTTGGTATAATAATACTCATGGTGCTGACTGTTGTATCTTTACAAATACTATTTGCTATATAAAAAATTAGGGTTCCTTATCAAACACTTGATTCCCTGTTGCTTTAAGCTGGTTCAAGTTCAATCTGAATTCTCAATTGGTTTAGGGGGTTTGAATTTTCAGAAAGTCATCGTGTGGTGGGGGAGTTGTTCGATAAGGATATGTTAGTCAACAGCTTATCTTCACGCGAATGGTTTGCTATATGGTCCTACTCTCCTACCTAGATGCCCTAATGTGCAGCCATTATCAGAATTTGAATAGAATATGCATCACAAAGCTTGTGGTCATATGCTATAGTTTGAGAAAAGGGGCCCCCGATTGCCTACTTTGACCTCTAACATGACTTGGGCAGAGTTTGTTTGATATGCTTGTCTCCTTCATTTTGCAAATGCTTTTGATATGGCGAAAGATTACTTCCCCCGATTTCGTGTGGAGATGGGAGACCCCTAAAATTCAAGCAATAATCTTAGCATGATCTTTTAGATGCTTGTTGTCCTTTGCTAATGACAAGCAACTTTACTTGTGTCAGTGTGAGCAACTGATAGACGTTGATCGATGTAAAAGACATGTTATGAGATCAATATTAATCTCAATAATTGTTAATTCATTTACATGCATTCAAATTAATCAACACTTAATGCTTGATTAGGCGATCAATGTGAGTAATTGACATTGGTTAATACATCTTATTGTACCGTTCAAATTAATCAACAGTTTCCCGTCAATCATGTACATTAGAAGAGAAAATAGAATAGTTGATGATGATTGACCGTGAGATATTGCACATCCATCAACGATTATCATTCACTCATGTACAAGTAGGCGGTTAGTATATAAAACTAACTAATCGTTGATGAACGTAGGATTACTTGTGAGATACACATTAATTAATCAAAAACAATCTAAGTGATAGGGGACAATGTAATACATATCTATCTGCCTAAAGTTGAAGATATGTACGCATAAAGATTGCAATCTCAGCTAGCTAGCAATTTGTACTTTCGTCATTAGGCCTAATTAAACGGTGATCCCATTTACAACTAACACAGTGCACATGACAACCAATAAGCCAGTACTTGAAAATCCCATTTGCTTAATTAATTTCATATCCGATCCATCCAAGTTAATTAAGTTTTGACAGAAACAAAACCCTAATCATCAATCATCACAACCATTGGCACACATGAACCCTTGAAAATCGAAAGGCTAGCATGCCTCAAAGTAGAAGATTTTCATTTGATATCTAATTAATCCTAATTAAGCTATGTACTATTTGTGAATCAAACATGGGCTGGACCACCACTGTAGTAGCTTAAAGCATCTTTTCCCATGTTTCCGGTGAGATTTACCACTTGGAAAAACCAAGCTAATGAAGGACCAACCTATTAAAAATAAAAAGTGAGGAAAAGTACAAATTTGCAGAAGAAAGCAAACATCTTATTATCTTAATTTAACATGATTAGTAGTTTTCGTGTTTAATTATGCAGAAAAGTACGCTAGTCGTCGGTGGAAAAAAGCGCTAATTAGGCATTTTGCCAACATAATTAGGCACCCAATGGGAATTAATTAGCTTATATAGGCAAAACCATTAGGCACCCTAAGGGAATTAGTTTATGGTCTTCACAGCAAATGGCAAACAGATTCTGTGGATTGAGGAAATGATGATTTGGGATTAAAACCTCTCTCAATCAAACCATGCAAACTACAATATTATTATTATAAATTAATAGCTCTGTTTATAGTCCATGCCACAAAAGTTTGTGGCCCAAGTGCATGCATGGACTTATATTCAAATGCCTTTGCACATATACATAGCAGTGGAATGATTATTTGCCCCCCCCCCCCCCCTCCCCCCCCTCCCTCCCTCTCTCTCTCTCTCTCTCTCTCTCTCTCTTTCTCTCTCTCTGTGATGACGACACTCTGACATATGGCAACAGTGTGATGCTGTGGACATAAAGGGTTTGGCAACAAAGACCATGATGATGATGATGAAGAGTGACATAGAAAGGTTGTGTGTTGTGTATGTATCAGCCAAGGCGGAGGCAGAGGCTGCCTCTGTACTAGTCTCAGAGGCTCTCAATACTCTCTGCACCCTTTTCTTTTTTTTCTCTCTTTTTCCCTGCTTCTTCTTCTTTTTCTTTTTCCTTTTTTGTTCTTTTTTTGTTTTTGCATTTTCTTTATGTCTCTTTCCCAAACTAGTACAATATATTGTATGTTTGAGCCATTTAGCAGACATCATGACCTAGATTCTACAGCTAGAATCCTGATTTTCTTTCAAAAAAAAGAAAAAAGTGCATGAACAAAAAAAAAAATTGAGTACCCAAATGATCTTTTTGTGATTTGTGTAATGGGTCCCTGTAACCCAAGTTGATGCCCATATTGCAGTTGCATGGGCCCCTGCAAATTTGTATGGTTTCTTTGGGTTGCTATTTGCTGGATGAGTTTGAGCTCAGTTGGATACTTGGGTCAAGTTTTGATTTTCTATTGGGAATTTAGGGTAGACTTGGGTTTGTCCATTTAGGTTTGGGCTGGATCTGGATTGGAAGAACTTGCAACCCAACCCCCCAACTTATCCCAAGACCAAGCTGCCCAACTAATCCAGATCTAGACTGGATTGGACTTGGGCCACTGTGTTCTGAGTTTCTTGTTTCTAATCTTTTTCTTCCTTTTAGGTGTGATTATGTACTGTTAAACCAAAAACTACAAGCAACAGAAGCTCATCATGATTTGAACAAAGATCTCTATTAAAACAACAAAAAATCATAATGTAATAAGATCAAAGAGGTTTAAGTTCAGTGAGAAGAGTTCAATGAAAACCAATTGTCGGAGTTCTAACATATGCAGCAATCTCTCGATACTTGTTTTTTCCACATGGAAAGAGATCCTAAATTCAAATCCTCCCTCCTGCAGTCATACTTGAACCAACGTTGAATTTAAGTACGATAAAAGAAGCTAAAACTTGGATGAATTGTAAGGACATGTGTGCGGCTTATTCCTTTTTAAGGGAACTGAGTAGGAAAGTGCTGTTGAATACAGAGATTTTATATACCAAAAAAAGTCAAATTTGAACTTAACTAACAATACATATGCCTAATATCATGGTCAAGACCAAATACAATGTCTCAAACTTTTGCTTACTGTGTCTCAGCTGATGACCCAACCACACTCAACAGCTTTTGCCACCTCCAACTATTTTAGACCAAATCTTTGAATCCGACAAGCAGTTTTTGGGTGATTGAATTTTTGCCTACCAAATGGCTCTCACTTCCAAACCATCAAAGAAAGATGGCTGTTGACCTCATCCACTGTTGTTATAAAATAGTCCAATATAACAGTTGGGTTCTAAATAGGATTATAAAATATTTATAAGACAAGAGAAGTGTGATTTTGATCCCAATTGCTCTCATAGCCATCCCTAATATTAACTTTTGACTAGTCTTTGTGATTGGTTCAATTTTACTGTTCTGGGTTCTGAGTTGACAATTTTTTTTTTTAGAAATAGAAAAATAAAATAAAAATCCAAGTGGGTACAAGCTAGTGCCCAATATTTTATTATTGCCCTAATTATTATTGTCTTGTTTCATTTGGCCATCTTTTGCCTAATGTCACATACCTGCAGAGAGGCATAGAAATAATTATAATATTAATTAATACTTTAATGAAAAAATATTAAATGAGTGTGCAAAATGTGAAGGGGAGTTCATGATGGTCTCTGGTCTTCTTCCTTTCACGTTCCTCTCGTCTTGACCTTCTCTTCTTCAATGTCCACCAATCCCTTCATTATCAAATCAATTTCTTATTAAGTAATTTAATACCATGATTATCGGAGATTAATTTCTTCTTAATTGATATGATTTGCAAAGGTAATTAAAATTGATTAACTTAACGAAATGGATTAGCTTGTCGTACTTGTAAGATTCCACCAAAAGCATTTGTGTGTATACCTCCGTCACGCAATCAAACACAAACATCTTCTTGAATATGTGTCTCCAAAGTATCTCTAAACTGTTCAAGGAAGCAACCCCATCAAGCTAGAGGCTTCATTCTCTAGCCTCCCGTTGCGTGTGAAAGAGCTCCTTTTTCTTTCCAAATGAACCCCAAAGCAGTTTTTAGGTAAGCTTTACAACCACATAATGAAGTTCTTGACTTGTATTATACCTCTTAAATTTTGAGAATTAAAATCATGACTAACAAGTAAATTCACCTCGTTTAGTGAAAATTATTAGTTCAGTCCACTCCACCACGACAACTCCTTATACAAAGTCAGTCAGCCATCCAAATATAATAAAAAGAAAACGAAGATTATAACCTACCCTATAGATATAATTCCTGATTCCGGTTTTGCACAAAATACATATGTTACTAGGTATCGATTTAAAACCATTGATTAAACAAATTCTTGTTTTTTCAGTGCATTCGGGATCGAAAGGCCGAGAAAGAGACAACGGTTAAGCATGAGCCAAATCACTGAAGTTCTTGTTCAAATAAGTAAACTAAGAATTTGACAGCACCACCTACCAGAACAGTGGCATCCAAATAGAGATATATAAATCATGTCGATTATTATTATAGTAGATGCACCTGTAAAACCAACATTTAAGTCGAATTGATGACAGGTTACTCCAGAAGGGACATGACCTCTTCTTGTTTTTTTGAGTAGGGAAGGGAAGAAGAATAATTCATTGACAAAGCAATTACAAAACAAAAAATAACGAAAAAAATGAAGCGGCTTTATTGTCAAGACTCAAGACCGCGTTTGGAGGAAGCAGCTTTGGTCACACGGCAAAGCCTCGCTTTCACACTGCTGTAGGAATAAGCCATTTTCATTGCTCAGCTTCTGAAGGCGTACACACTGGAGGAGAGTAGTAGTGGGGTGCGTCAACACGACTGCGTTTGTGTGATGAGATGAGTACGGTGGAGAATAATAAAAAGCATTAAGCAAGGTATTTATTTATATTTGAATGTATCTTCAACAACATACGTACAAACATTTCATCTACACGTATGAACATCTTTAAATTATTAAAATCATATGAGAAATTCTAGTTAGTTACCTTCCTTTTTTATCTTCTTTTTTTCCTACATTTATTTATTTATTTATTGTCCTTTCTGTTCTGTCATGCAATGTTTTATGATAACCAAAACTGTTCATTTTTGAGGTCATCCTTCAAAACTCGTTTCTTTGTAAACTCAATCAAATTGAAAAATCGAAATATCGTGTGATAATTTAGTGTGTGATGCGTATGTTGGAACATGCATCGACAGTGTGACAATTTAGTGGTTAATATAACATTGGTTCATCTATTTATCCGATAACAATTATATGATTGAACGATTTTTGGGTTAGTTAATTCTTTAAGAGAGGCAATGACAACCTAGAAAGTAGACGATTATGATCATCAAATTACGTTATAGAGTAATAATGGAAAGAAAAAGTAGTTATCATTTCCTTGCTCAATCATACCAATCATGTACGCCACCATTTATTTTTGGAAAACAACAAAAAAAATGTCTACCTCCGTTCCTTATATTTGCAAAACTACATAGTCCATGTGAATTTATACTCAAAATCATTAAAATAGTAGGCAATCACAAGTGTCCTAATTAAGCCACGCAAAAGCTAAATTGCATTAATATAATATATAGCATATCATATTGCAAAATGATGCTCTTCGACATGTGCATTAAAGGCATGAACCACATGGGAGGCTACCATGGGTTTCATCAGCCTATTATTAACATGTGGTTCCTGGTGGTGGCCTTGGCCTTGGCCTTATACTTTGTCTCTCTGTCTTCCTTCGTGCATGTCTGTTTTTATTTATGCACTTGGCTTTACACCTCTCTCTCTCTCTCTCTCTCTCTCTCTCTCTCCGCCATCCCCAGTACTAGTGCATGCATTTGCCTGTTGTGCCTGCGCTGTTCACGCTGCATTTCTAATAATATACCACACCCCACCCCCTTAATTAACATATTTAAAGAAGAAAATTAAATGCACAAAAACAAATTAACTAAACACCTTGACTTGAAAATCGAAAATAGCAATCAACAAACGTGGGTTAGGTCAGTTGATCAAGATAGTAAAAGTGTTGTACTACAGTCAAGTTTGAACCATGCTTCTCGTAAATTAGATTAATTTTTTAGTAGTTTAGAATATTATTTGTAAACAAAATCTAAATTTCACAATTACTACTAAAAATGAAAATTAAAGAAAAAGATCACAGCTCAGGATTAACCAAATTTATTGTTTTGGTATACTCGGAAGAAAGGATAAATTCATTATGATTATGTAACAAAACGATGAGTAAAAAATAATACCCAAATCGAATTGATGATAAGATATTAATTAAGTAACCAATTGGAGACTAAAACCATTGTTCACAAAACAATGAACGAATTGAATTCTCTGTACAGCATGCAACAACTCATCAAAAGAAAAATTAAGAAAAAAAAAAAGTAAAAACATGCAGCTAGGCTATGGCTATTGAGCTTTGTAATTCACGTAAATATTCTCCCAAATCAATCTCGACTCAACAGCCACCGCGGTTTCTTCCCCAGCATCGGACTCTGCACCTCCTGCTCGACAGATAGTTGACTTCTCTTGTCGCCGCCGAACCCCGGCCAGAACTCCGGCAACGCCGGAAGGTTCAGGTCGAAGCCGCGTTGACTCTGGTGACTCTGACTTTGACTGTGGCTGTGGCTGGAGGCCCCAGCGCCTCCGCCTTCTGACGTGGTGAGGGCGCTGGTGGCGCCGCTGCCGCCGTCGTAGTGGCAGCGCTTGTGGCCGCCCAGGGCCTGGCCGGTGGGGAAAGTCTTGTGACAAATAGAACACTCATGGGTCCTACCGCTTGTAGTGGCGGCGGGGTTTGAAGGGTTGTCGGTGGAGTTGACTGCGGCGGCTGCCGCAGAAGAGTCTGACTTTCGGTGGCTAGCCTTGTGGCCGCCGAGGGCTTGGTAAGAAGAGAAGGCCTTGTTGCAGACAGAGCACTTGTAAGAGAGCTTCAGAGCCGGCGGCTGAGGCGGCAGCTCAGCAGCTGCGTCGGCGGTGGTGCCGCGGGCGAGCATGATGAGGCAGAGAGCGAGGTACTCTTCCTCCGTTGGTGGGTCGTCAACACGTGGCCGCTTAGAGCGCTTCCTCTTGGCCCATGGCTCCTGGGACTGGTTGAGGTGGCGATCCTCCACTTCGTCAAAAGATGAGAAGGGAGGGGAAGGGGTGCTGGGGGATTTCAAAGCCTCCAAGGCCATGTTTGGCGTGCCTGAAATAATACGATGGCCGAGAGAGAAAGATGTAGACTGGTTTGAGTGGGCAAGAAAAAGGTGTGTGCTTAAGAGAGAGAGCTCAATTTGGTGAAATATTGGGTGGTGTTTTTTTTTGGGTTTTTTTTTGTTTTGGGATATTGGTGGAGAGTGAAGAAGAGAGCTGTGGTATTTATATATGGGTTTTGGGAAGAGTTGGTGAGGCAGAGTGAAGTCGGTCAACTAAGAAAAAAAAGAAAAAGGAGGTGGAGTTGGAGTGGGAGTGGAGAGAGGGAGAGAGGGAGGTGAAGAGGCGGTGACTCAGAGCTTTTGGTTGGACTTTTTCAAGTCAAACAATTGTATGCTTGCTTTGATTTGCTTCGTTTGCATCCACAAAACGAAGCAAATCACTTTTACTTGGGTCTTAGGGCGTGAGCAACACGGTTCAATATTTTTTTTTTTAAATAAAGTTTTTTGGTAATTTTTTAATTAGTTTTTGTTTTGGTAATCAGTTGGTAATTTTGGTAATTACAAACCAATTAGACTCACAACTTTGCCTAGAAAAGATGGATAAAATAATGGGAAAGGGAAGTGTCCCTAAAATTAGCATTATGTCATTGTGTTTAACAAGAAAGGAACTAATTATTATTTTTGATTAAATGATTTTTAGCACACTAAAAACAATTTATTGAATTTCTACATCACGGGTACTTATCAAAAACAAAAATAAAAGAAAAGGTTTCACTTTTAGAGTGTAGTGACATAGACACATTATGACCTCATTGTGGGTATACTGTAGACACCAAATCAAATTCCAATTGATCATGTTGATATAATTTACAAGAGGGGAATGAAAATTCTTTTAGAAGATTAGTATATAAAATTTGTTTTAGCTAAAATTGGTATATAATCTTATGCAATTAGATGTAGAATTGAAATACTTCGGCCATCAAGATTTAAAAATAAAAAAAAACACTTTAAGTGGCTTAGTCTTGACTATATAAGTAGATTTAACCATTCAAAGTTGATTATTTTTTCTTGCAAAATGCTATTAACTTAATCAATTGGCATGCCCTTCTTATTAATAGGAGTTTTACTTGGAATAGAGTCGCCTAAGAGCGAGTGAGCAATGTGAAAATCGTGGAGGATACGTATAAATGACTCATCAGATTTGAATTACTAAATTTAAAAGATCTTCTATGATCAAATAAATCATATTTGAATTAAATGGTTCATCATTCTTATCAGATCTCCTTTTTATGTTTTAGTGATTATGTAATTTTATTTTATTTTTTATAATCAAAAGTGATTATATATTGTTTTGAATCAAAAAAGAAAGTAACGGCTAGTTTACACTAATTAAATGTAATGAAAAAATTAAAAAGTAAAAAGTAATGTTGTCCATGTACGAGAGAGGTTGTAAAGTTATTATGATGAGTCATATTGACCTATGAAATGAACTGAACTTTACCACTGCAAGTTAAAAATTCAATTTATTGAAATAAAATTGAAATGATCCTCACCATTACGGATGCTCTTAGGCTTCAACAACTATAACAATAGTAATGTTGTAGATACCAAAATAAATCTTACGAATTTGAACTTGAATTGATATTCTAGTGTTTTATTTTCTCATGTTTAGGTAACACTATAAATTTTGCTTATTCTAATAAGGTATTATCCTATCATTTACATATTATATTTGGTTAAATTCAAGAAGTTATGATTCCGATACTATGCTTAAGGAAAGCAAAAAGTGTTTTTCTTTCCTTGGTAAGTAAAAAGAAGCAGAAAGTCAAAAAAAGAAAAAAAAAAACCGCCCCTTTAATGGTTTTACTCAACGGAAACCTACCCCACACACAATCTTATTACGTCTTAGCTTACGTGCGCGGTGACGTGAGAAATCGAGGATGAATGCTAGCTTCTAAAATTTCCCATAAAGAAAGAACTAAAACTTTGAATTTTCATATGTTGTGGAAAACAATTTGGGGTTGATATCATGAGTGTGACCACAACAATTTCTCTAGTAATTATAATGTAGTACAATAGTATAATTTGCTCACGTACCTTATTTTCCCACCCACCATATAAATTTGGCTAAACACAATCTTAGCGTTCTCTCAGACTCAAAAAGAAGGCATTTGATAAAACAATCACATAACTGAAGCAAAAAATTGCAGTTGAAGCAATGGCCAATGAAAAGGTGCTTGATAAATTAGGCAATTTGCTACAAAAAAAGGGGAGGCAAAGAAAGAGAGTGTTGCTATTATCTTCCATTATATGATGGAAAAATAAGAAGCTATTATCTTCAATGTGCAAATAAAGAGAGTGTTGCTGTCTTTTTTAACAATAAAAAAAAATTATATGGTTGGTGAAAAGATAAGGTGGGTGGGGAAATAAGACAAAGGTGGAAATAACTGCACTCTTATTGATACTATTCTCTAAAAGGGAAAAAAAAAATTAACATTATCGTTTTCACCCATATTATAACATATATACAATATATAATTGTACTCTAGTATCATTATATAATTCCTCCGATTTCTCCGGCTCGTAATAATTTGATTGGTTCATGCTCTTCACACGTATATATAATATAAGCATGTGGGTCCGTTTCGTTACCTTTTTGAACTTTCCATATGCAGGCTTTGAGCTTGTGACTTGGGACTTCTCTTGAGTGCTGGCATTTAGGGTCGTTGCTTGGTTTGTAGTTTATGGTATTTTGGTTGGTCTTCTGGAAAGACAGCTAAATCTTGCGAGGAACATGCATTATTAGCCACGTGTGCTTTAATCATTCCCATGATTATCCTCGTTGTTTTCTAGAAAAAACCAAGCCCCTTCGGTACAACCCAAGCTTACCAAATTACCCTTCCTATTTTTCAACTTTCACGACCGAAGACTGAGAGAATTAATCTTTTTAGAAGACTAGACAAGACAGACATTGAATCTCGACTCCACGCTTTTACTATTTCATGTTACTTGTTAGGGCTGCTTCAACCCACTTTCCTTTATCATTTCCTCGTTTCTTTTTCAACTATTCATGATATGTTAATTCATCACTTTTCTCTTTAATGTTTTTTTATCATTTTGTTAACGGATTTTGAGCGACTCAAATTTTGAGTTGTTTAAAATGTTAACCTATTTCAGAATCTCTACATTTACGTTTATCTATCCGTGAGAATTATTCGTGACAATTCTTATATTTCCTGATAATGTTTTGCCCTGTGGAAAAAAATTTAAAAAAACATCACTAGACTTTTAAGTCGGGTTCTGTTGAATCAATTTGGAATTCGAATAATATCCAACAAGAAAAAAAAAAAAAAAGTGACTGTTCCTCTTATTTCCAAGCCTATGCTGCAAGGGTATTTGTGTAAAATCAATGGTCAGTGAGCTTAGCACAGTAAGGAGGTAGAGTGGACTATGCAGATTGGCTTCGACGACGCGCAACTAACCGTCAAGCATACGACACGCAACGCGCTTATCTCTTTAATCATGGCCACGTGGCAGCCTGTGTAGTCTTAAGTTCCACAGTTTTAGATAACCGACAACCACATCAAGCCGTCCATCTTTGGGAGCATCTGAGAAAGTGCCAGGTGGGAGCTGCTGATGCCTCATTGTGCCACGTGTTGCGACTTTTCGTAGTTGAGCATCCACTCTTACCAAAGACCCCAGTGGTTCACACTAACTCATGTTTTGTAACCCATCACCCGTCATTCTTTCGTATATTTTGATACGTATTTACAAAAAAGACTAGTTCTCAATGAAAAAGACTACCTTCTTCTAGAATTCGACTCTCGTTCTTTTCATTAATTTAGACTAGTTTTATCAATTCAATCAATTCAAAATGAACTCAATTGAAAATTCGACTCTCGTTCTTTTCATTAGTTTAGACTAGTTTTATCAATTCAATCAAATTCAAAATGAACACAACTACTATCGAAAGAAGATTTTTCTAAACAATTCAAAACACTAAATCAGTCCGAACCGTACCCACTTTACGTTAGTATAGGATATGCAATGGAGTTCTAAATCTTCTTAATAGAACTTGAACCATAAAGGCACTAAAGAGAGAGAGAGAGAGAGCTAAACTAGTGGTACAGTACTTAAGCCAAAGAAATTGAGAAATACGTTAGTTTGTGGTCCAAGTCTTTAGTGAGAGAGTGGCTTCAAACTTTGGCACACTCGATAACAACAAAGCACTACCGTACAAGTTTGGACTAGCACAAGATAAGATATTATTCTAGTAGTGAAAGAAGGTACAAGCAAGGCAGGCTGCTGAAGTCATGCCTTTCATAATCACTTCCATGAGGGTTTTGGCTACCTAATTAAGTTTCATTTTACTCGTAATAATTTCTAATTTTTTTTTAGTATAATCGGTAATCTAAACTACAGGGAATAAGGGTTTTTCACACACACACACACAACCAAAATGCCATGAGGGTTCGAATCTGAGACCTCTTATTTACAAGTCAAGGTCATTTTCTACTAAACTAGACCCTGTTGATGTAACAATTTTATTTTAAGTTGTACCATTGTTTTATATATTTTATTTTAGCCACACTAAGGTCGGTCCAAGTAGAACAAAGGTCGGTCCTCATTATAGAGTTCGACTGTATATGTTTTGATAGTTTGACTAATATTCCCTAATAGAACTCTAAAATATGTTTAGATAGAACTGTATAACAATTATGGAAGAAAATAAATATAATAAAATAATAGTAAAGTTGACACATCGGGTGGAGTATAAAGTTTGACAAAATGTCAAATTGTCACATAAGTCATCAAATTCGAATTAAAAATACGGCATTTGACATCTCTATTGGAGATGCTCTAAAACACAAGTTAATGCTCTAAAACTAATAATCTTATTTGGTTGATTCAATGAGTATGATGAACGAACCATGAGATGTGGTGTGGTGGTAGCTCACCTCATTCCTTAACCATGTGGTTGGGGGTTCGATCCCCGTCCATGAGAATGGAGCGCATTTCGTGGCCAGCTGTTTACCTCCTTTAGAGAGCTCCCGCGGCGAAAGGGATTAGTCACTACTGTCGGCGATGGACACCCTTGGATCTCATCCAAAATGAGTATGATGAACGCAAATATGTGCAACCATACTTTTTGACCTCTAAAATCAATGGGTTTGTCGTGACGAGTGCATGGTCTTTTCGGTGTACTTTTATTTAATTTTTTATGATTTTTTTAAAAATAAACAACAACAAAAATAAGAAACAAAGACAAACTGGCGCTTTGATAGGACATCATGCGTCAGTAATACAATCTGCTGCCCTCCCAGTGGATGCCACGTGTCAATCATTCAATTTAATATGAATTTTCAAGCATTTAACTTCTAAATTTCATCGTAAATACATTAAAAGTATGAAAAATACACTGAAATTTCCTATGAACTTCCTGTGATATTCTCTTCGCCTTAAAGCTTCGAAAATTTTATTTTAACCTATAAAAATTCAAAGTGGCAAATAAAACTAAAATTACTTAATAAACAAAATAAAACACAAGTTAATGTTGTATAACATAACAATCTTGTTTGGTTGATTTAATGATTATGATGAACTCAAATATGTGAAACCATGCTTTTAGACCTCTAAATCGATGGGTTTGTCATGAGTGTGTGTATTTTTCTAATTTGTATTTAATTTTTTATGAATTTTTAAAAGATAAACAAGAACAAAAATAAGAAAAAAAGACAAGTGGTGCTTTCGTAGGCACGCGTCAGTGATACAGTATGCGGCCTTCTCAGACGATGCAAGTGTCAATCATTCAATTTAATATGAATTTTCTAGCATTTAACTTCTAAAATTCGTAGTAAATACATTAAAAGTCTGAAAAATATATTGAAAATTCCTACGAACTCCTTGTGATATTCTCTTCACCCTAAAGCTTTGAAAATCTTATTTTTACTTATAAAAATTCAAAGTGGCAAATAAAACTCAAATTAGTTTGTAAACAAACTCAAAAACAAGTTAATGTTCTATAACATAACAATCTTGTTTGATTGATTCACTAACTCATATATGTGGAACCATACTTTTAGACCTCTAAAATCGAGGGGTTTGTCGTGAGGAGTGCGTAACCTTTTTCGGTGTTTTTTTTGGATTTAATTTATACAAATATGATGAACTCAAATATGTGGAACCATGCTGTTATACAATTTATTACTATTTGTTTATGTTTTTAACTTCTAAAATGTCAAACTGTTTTTGAGAGATTAGCGTCACCATTAGACTATCTGTGATCCAGTATTGTTTGTATGTCATGGCACTGTGTGGCAAGGGCTCATGAAAAACAATTTGCTAAGATGTCAAGTTGTTATCATTCTCCTCCATTGCTCTTGATTCCTACTGGCAAAAATAATATATGGAAAGTGTACAACGTCATGGATGATAAACTACTGCAGGTGGTGGTCGCCAAAAGGAGTTTTCCTTGTAGTGATGGATTTGCAAGTAAGAGTCCCAAATAAGAGATTTTGTGGGTCTTCAAAAGGTTGGTTAATTGTTGTGGAGAGGAATTCTGCAATAATCCTAATAAATTCATTCTTTAGGGTCATAGTGGGGAGAAAGAAAGAAAACTCCATCATTCGTCTTTCCTCAATTAAATGTTCCATATCGCGAGGCATGGGCTGAAGATTGTAACAATTTTGTTTCCAAGGCTGCGATTTCAGCAGACCCAATATTAAATTCAAACAAATGCATTGTTACAGTCATATATGAGGAGATATGTCAATTGACTTTTGTTAGACTTGGTAAAGACACAACATGAAATCATTTGGATCAAAGATGTGAGTTGATTGAAGAAGTTGTTTCCATTAAGAATAAATTTTATGCGGTCGTTCATTGGACCAAACTTATCTTTTGATATTGCTACTCAGTTATACTCAGATGTAAAGATTATTGCACAAGAGATTAAACAACTAAAGTTATATATAAAGAAGGCATATAGCGTGAATTTAAACAACAGAGAATTTATAATGGTCATAAGGTATTTTGATATTGATCATGAAGCTTGCAAACGTATGAAATCAACTTCAAGATTTTCAAATTGGATTTTGAAAATTGCAAATGGCTTTAAAAAAAGACATTGAGTGATACTGCTATGCTTTTGGGTGATAACTCTTCAATATCTGTGTTGGCTTTAAAAGTTTCCAAATGTTAGCCAAATACTTCAACCATGACCAGAACCAGAAGTTCTGAAGTTGTAGTTAATTGACTTATATTTGCTAATTCAAGTTGTAACTTAAACAATCAATCTTAAATGAGCAAATTTGTACTTCAAGTTCTAACACATGGTTTCCTTAATTTTCTTTCTTTCTTGAGCATATCTTTCATCATAGATTTAACGAAAATTCTGTGGCGCATTGGCTGTACCGGTACAACCGCTTATCCAAGGGCTGAGTTTGCATGTTAAAAATGGATGGATGAGATTCAATGACTTAGTAACCTGTTGAGCCCTTTGTTATTCAACACATGAGTCGCATGTGACTCTGAGAAAGGCAGGTTTGGAGGATGAAGACGACACGCACTCTCCTCTCTGGTTGCCCAAATCGAAAATCCTAAGCGCCTCCAGGAACTCTTCTCTCTGCTTGCCCAAATCCAATCCTTAGCGCCTCTAGGAACTCTTATCTCTGCTTGCCCACTCTCTCTGCTTGCCGACGAACTCTTCTCTCTGCTTCGCCAGGAACTCTTCTCTCTCACTTGCCCAAATCCATCCTAAGCGCGTCCAACTCTTGTTTGTGCTTGGCCAAAATGCATCTACAAGAAGCTAATGCTCACCGAATTGAGGTCATCCATGAGAAAACCCAAGCCGATGTTGGCGACTCTGCTTAAGCGAGTTCCTCAACTCTTCTCTCTACTTGCCCAAAACTCATCTGCAGATACCGAATTGATGGTGGGTCCAACCTCCATGATGTAATGGTCACCAAATTGGAGGTATTTAATTTAGTTTGTTTTGTTGGAATTGTCTGATATAGAACTTCAATGTCGCACATTGAAGTGTGTCACCGGCCTGATATGAGATCGCCCATTTCTTTATGTGTTTAGGAGCTTTGAAGCCCATTCCAGCGGGTACTACATTCAATCGATATACGAGGTGGGCGGGCGAAGAGTTTGACCGTTGACGACATCAGCGGAATGGATTTGTAATCAGTTTGAAGTTGAACCAGATGAGTTTAAGGAAGAAGACGATGTCGACTGTAATGCGTAGGTGAAATTGTTTCACCTGTTGACCTTAGCAGCAGGTTTCTCATGTTTTTTAAAAAAGGCACGTGCTTGGCATGTAATCGGCTCTACCGATACAGCCGATGCACCACAAAAATTCCACCTGTAGCCAGACAATATTTAATCATTGCATGCTACTGCTACAGAAGGGTCATCTCCTGCAAATAAGTATTACAATCCTTCATTAAGTAGCTCTCAAAAGAATTCACTCAGGTCATGATTGTTCTCACTTCTCAAAAAGCATTCGGGTACCTTTTGAATCTCTTTAACTTGACACTAGAATTTAAACATTAATTCTTGGAACAATAACACCAAGAACCAAGTTTTTGTTTTAAATTTTGAACATAAGGGGACAACAATTATCTGTCATTGACCGTCGTTTTCAAGAAAAAATGAAATACTCATCTTGGGCTGCATAGTTGTGTTATTGGGCTGGTTTTTGTTATGGGTTCGCTTTCCTGGGCTGCTATTTGTTTGCCTAATCCACATGGCATAGAAATAATTATTCTTTCCTTTTTGGTGAAACGGTATAGAAATTCATCCAAAACTCATGATGGAGTGATTGTCAATCATGCAAAAAATCTTGGAATATGGAATTTGGAGCCCAAGATTTCCATGTTATAAAAGGCCAACCAATCAACTCAATAGCAAACACATGAAAAAGTCACAACATTACTCTAAAACTCTACTGCAATATATGGTTTTGCACGTTCTCAAGTGTATACAAGATCTTCTTAGGGAGGCTGCACCCAAATAATTAAGCTTTCTCTTGACCGGACCTAGACGGGCTCAAATGGGTTGGGCTGCTAGCCGATTTAGGGTTTCTAATCCATTTGAACTCATCTTGAAGATCACGTTCTACTTACATTTAGTATATGCATTATTAGTATTAGTTCAACAATTAATTGCTAAATTTGTGTATATGTTGCTAGATTGGTCTATATATTGTTGAATTCTTAAATGTCTTGATGGGTGTTTGTTGAGTTTGTGTATGTTTGAGCGTTTGCTGAATTCATGTATGTTCCGAAAAATCAGAAAAGGAATGATCAAGCATACGCAAATTCAGCAAAGATTAAGCATACACAAATTTAAGAAACACTCAGCAAGATATTTAAGAATTCAACAGCATATAGACCAATCCAGCAACATATACACAAATTTAGCAATTAATTGTTGAACTAATACTAATAACTCATATACTAAACTTAAGTAGAAAGTGATCTTCAAGATCGAAAATCAACCACTTCATGGACAACAGGAACTCTGAAGTCATTTTAATTGTTGCATGGTATGAACTCTGAAATCGCTTCGTGGATGGCCGGAACTCTGAAGCTGGAACTCTGAAGTCACCCAATCGCCGCCATCACCGCTCATTTCAGCTTATTCCAGCCTCCACATTTCTACAACTATAAGAAACCAAACAAACAGGTAGATGTGTTCATAATAAGAAATTAAAGTTATAATTTCCAAATTAAACTTAGAATTGGAAATTAATGGATTATACCTTTTTGTTCTTGGGGAGCTGGTTTCTCATAGTCGCTGAAGGTGTGGAAGTGAGCCTTATAGACACCACAAACTTTGTCATTGTTCATTGGATGTTTATGGTTTGAGTGATCCTCAAATGCCGCAATGGTATGAAATTTACGCTCATAGTTGTTGCATGGTTTGATTTGGTTGTCCATAGCTATTTTCCTCTCTTGTTTAGTGTTCCCTATGGTGCTCTAGCGGTAGAGTCTATTACGGGTCCTGCAAATCTTTCATTTTCCATGCCTCTATGTTCGTTTGCATTTAAGATGTCAAGTTGTCGTCTTTCTCCTCCACTGCTCTTAAATTAATTCCTACGGGCAAAAATAATATATGGAAAGTATACAATGTCGTGGATGATAAGCTACTGGAATTGTAAGTAAGAGTGCCAAATAAGAGATTTTGTGAGTCTTCAAAAGGTTGGTTAATAGTGGTAGAGAAGAATTTTAGAATAACCCTAATAAATTCATTCTTTAGGGTTATAGGGGGGAGAAAGAAAGAAAACTCAATCATTCATCTTCCTCAATTAAATCTTCCATGGTGTATGCACACAGAGGCATAGGCTGAAAACTGTAACAATTCTGTTTTCAAAGCTGCAATTTCAACAGTCATATACCAGGATAGATGTTCAGGGTTTAGGGTCAAGGATAAATGTCAAGCGGCTTTTATTAGACTTGGTAAAGACACAACGTGGACTTTTGTTGATGAATGGTATAAGTTGATTTGAAGAAGTTGTTTCCATTGAGAATAAATTTTATGCGGTCGATCATTGGATCAAACTTTTATCTTTTGATATAACTACTCAGTCATACTCAGATTATCTCACAAGAGATGAAACTACATTTGTATGATAAGAAGACATATATAGTCAATTTAAACGAAGGGGAAATTATAATGCTCCTAAGGTATTTTGATTTTGACTATGAAGCCTGCAAACGTGTGACAACGAACTTCAAGGTTTTCAAATTGGATTTTGAAAAATGCAAGTGGATTTAGAAAAAGACATTGGATGATACTGCTATCTTTTTGGGTGATAATTCTTTGATATTTATGTTTTAGGATGTCAGCCAAATTGAATATACTTCAACCATGAGGATGAATGTATATTTGATGAAACTCGTAAACCTCGTAATTTTGGTGTGTATAACATCAAAAGTCGAAGCTTTTTGCAACCTTACAAGACAGATGCCATGACCTTAAGATGGCCAATCGCCCCCCCAATTTGGATTGTGCCAAGTTTTCAACTATAAAAAGCTTGATTAATCTCTTCATATTATTTCTCTTACAGTGTAACTTGAAGATTTTAAAGGTACTTGGTTTCCTTATGCCATGCTTATTAGATTCTCTTACATTCTGACATGCTAAAATTTGTGTTTCAGAGGGAACTGTTTGATTCATGTTCCAAGCTAGAGAAACTCAAACCAGCCCTATATATTTAATGTTAATTAATTTTCATTATATTTTTCTGAAGGGATTTTGTTTTGTATATTTTTCTTTTACCCCACATGAGACTATAATTCAGGAATAAACATCCATAAAACATGGTTGATTTGAGATCGAAGATAAAACACTTTCTGCTCAGATATGTATTTGTACAACATGACAAAATGGCCCCAGTTGTTTAAAGGAGCAAAGGTTCCACTCAGGATATAGAGCAAAATGAAAACCAACGGGAGATATGCCTCTTTAGAATATCTATTCTACGTATTTTTGAGTAAGAACACACACCAATCATTGTGCGTAGACAACTTTTTTGTACCATTACGGTAGAGTCCAAGAAAAAATGCTAGCAAAACGATCCTCTAGAATCCACAGAGCGAGATATGAATAAGAAAAGGGAAAAGCCTTCTCTTCAAATACCACAGAACCTCTCAAGTTCTAACAGAACGGACACACTTGAGTTGGTTGACAGAAGCAATTAAACACTCTCCGTGGCATCTCTTCCTGACTCTTCTGTACCCTGTGCTGCACCCAACCTCTCAGCTGCCAGTCTTTCTTCAAGTGCTCGAGCCCCTCTTTCTCTGCAAAAGGCAGTTCAGTCACAAATGAACACTCTTTTTCCCGCTAAAGTTATTTGATTATGCTGGAAGGGAGCAATAAATTCCTTTTTCTTTAATAGTGATACACTTACGGGCATTATTGAAGCCCGAAGGGGGCTACAGAAATTCTGTCACAGTACAAACCTCTTCACTAATTTGCACATTTATTTATGTGTATTTTATTTGCAGACTATCATACCATCTAGTGAACATGAATACCAAAACTGTTTGTGGTATTGAGAACAGAAATGTTACCTCCTTCTAGATGCTTCGATGGGGTCGGATCCAGGCAATGTGGTGCCTCCAAGGGTATAACCTTGGGATTCGCTGGAAGTGTCAAATCTTCCACAGAGCATCCGATGGAATATAGATGCAACAGGATCAATGACTGGTCTGCGACAATTAACAAGAAATACTTAGAAAAATGGCAACCTAAGAAAATTGTTTTGAAGAGTTTCAAAATAATAACAATTATTTACCTTAAAAATTCAGGGAAGAAAGTAGAAAATGCAAAATCATCACTTGGGTCGCCCTTGAGTTTAGTTTCTGGTTTCCTCTGCCAGTATCTGAGATAAATCCAGCTCAAATAGGTGCCAAATATTAAAATTGGAAGATATGTTGCTGACTGTGCTGTCCAGAAGCTTATGGCAATGGACAACAATAGTGAGAGAGATGGCAACCACTGCACATAATTGAAACAACAGCAAATTGGGGGTTATAGGACTATTAATTAATTAACCTGCAGAAATTTTCATTAAAACACCATTTTCAAAAGTCCACACCTTAGATTTTATCTTCAATAAAGGCAACTCCTGATCAGGGATGATTTGCTTGATGCCAACCAAGAAACCTGAAAGGACCCCATGGAAGCCAGAAAGAGGCAGGTAGCTGGCACAAATGAACAAAAGAAAGTAGCAATATTATGCATGAGATAAAATAAATGATCAAACCAGGCTAACACATGTACAAACATTATTATATACAATTTCATACATGAACAATGGAAGATATGCGTTCACAGTTTAAAAAATGATCTGTTTCAAAATTTGTGTGCTATTAGAGTTAGATCTGAATTGCCAATAAATCAGCTTGAAAGGAAAAAAGGGGGAAAAAGTGTAACAAATTCCATATTTTTTTTTCCTATTTCTAACAAATCAACATGCTACAGAATACAAGGTAAAAAAAAGTAATAAAGCTGAAAAAGTAGGGAGACAGAAAGAAAGACAAAAATATGAATCACTGGCATCCCCATAACTTTTTATTTCTCTGAATGTTTAATGCTATCTTAGTAGTGTACTTACAGGTAATTTTCGTTCATCGTAATGTAGTACAAAGCAATAGCAGTGATGAAGGTGCATATGGAAGTTAGGAAGTTAACTACAAAGATGAACTTCAAGAACTCCCTAGAACCCCACACAGGTTCAAGCAGCTTCCCAATAAAAAGAAGACCAAGAATGCTAACAACAACCTGTTAAATAAGTGTAAAAGTCAGTACTATTTCTTAAATGAACATAGAGAATCTGTCAGGTACAGAAATCTCAGGCAAAATATGACTACAGCACAGAAAAACTGTTTATGGAATAAGAAGCACATACCCCGTATACTGATTGCTCAATGTAACCGGCTGTTAGGAGGTTCCAGACAAAAGGAATAGTCCTACAACACAGAAGTTTGGATTAGAATTAAGTTGCAGGTAAGAGGTTCCAAATCTAAAGAGGTGAGCTTGCTCTCGCTCTTTATTGGAGTGACCGAGCATAGGGATATGCAAAATTAACTCTCTTAAAAAAAATATATGCAAAACTAATCATGTGATGAACCCCAAACCCCAAAATATTATGATTATAAGTCCCTTATTACATTACTCAGAATGAAATTCCGTTAGAAAAAAAAATTATAAAGAAAAAAAGAAGGCATAAAATGTTAAAGAACAGAAATGGGGAGACCAATGGGAGAAGCCCAAACAGCCTTAAACAGAGAGGTGCAACGACTACTGGGGTCAATAATGCATCATCTGGTTCAAATTTTTCAGGAGAAGGCACTACGCTTCACTACAAAATCAACTTCTAAATTTTTGCAAAATCCAGAATCTAAGGGAAAACAAAGTCTGTAATCAACTAGTCAAAGGACCATCTAAGATAAAACTGCAGAGATTACATACAAAGGGTTATCATATAATCCCAATGCCACTAAAGCAGGGCCAACAACCTGAGCTGAGTTTCAGATCAACACAAAAGCAAACGCTTAAAAACATCCTTTTTCACAAAAGTTTCACAAAACCCATCACTGGAAACACAGATTTATGCACTATTTCACTATTCATTTTGGTTAATCTCCAATCCAAAAGCCAACCCACAACACAAAAGCCAACCCAAAATTGAACACCAAAATAGAGAGAAAGACGAAACCTGGCGGGAATGAGCGCTAGATAATTAACGGCCTGAGGGAGAAACTGAACCACAATGTGTCCTCCAATAAGCACCACCGCTAAGCCCTTGCATAGCCGAGTGAACCCAGAGAACGCACCCGCGCCCTGCAAGCCCACCACGCAGAAATTCAATTGAAAAACGCAAATCAGAAGAAAAGAAAAGAAAAGAGAGAAGAGAAATTGTGGGTTTTGCTTACCCCTGAGAGTGATGGAGTGCTCATGGCACGTTGTCGTTGACCGTTGGATTTGGAGCGGTGATTTGAGATCGGAGTATCAGAGTTTGGGTTTAGCAAGGAAGGTTTGGGAATTGTACAAATTGTGGATCAGTCCGATCCGCGAAGGAGTTGAATCGAAACATGCGGTGAATATTAATATAAAAATTGGTGTGATTGGGTAAAGGCGCGACCATTGTTCAGATTGGATTGAGTTACAAGGTTTCCTAAATGTACATTTGTTTTTCATTTTTAGTCAATTTCGTCAACATTAATAGATGAAATTTAACATGAAAATATACAACTGCCACATACGAGTATGTATGAGGTCCGCATTTTTGTTTATCAGCTCAAAATGTACATCTATTTTTCTTAATAATGTTAGATTTATAAGTATTGAGATATGTAAGTCTTGAGATTGATAGGTCTTAGATTTTTTCCACTGGGTTTTCTTAGGCAAGGTTTTGATGAAACAATGTTTGTTCGCTCGAGTCTGTAACCTTTGATAGTTGAATGAAATCTTACTATTTCCTCAAAAAAAAAAAAAAAAAACACTAAGCAAAATTACAAGACCAAAACAGAAAATGTACCAAACCACAAAACCCAAAATGTAATTTGGGAAAGTTCAACTCAAGTCAATTTAGCTAAAAACAAAAAGAAATTAGTTTTAAAAGAGTATACTTCAATTTCCATATTCTTAAATTCACCCGCTCTTAAGAAAAAAATAAAATAGAGATGTTGTATGTATCGTGTTGAACTGGGAAGATTCAACTATTATTTTCGTTCACCAAAAATTTGGAATTAAAATTTTGAAAACGATGCCTAAAATAATTCCAGAGGAATTGTTTCACAAACATGTTGCATGCTAAAACGTCACATATGATATAAAAGAGAGTGATAAGGCATCTCTTTATGTATATGGTCTTGCCATGAAGAAATTTGAGTTTCTACGCAATAGTATCGTGAACTATAGACTTTTGTCTCAACAGCCATGTGATTGCAATCATTCAACAAGAAGATGGATTAGAATTTGCTTTCACATATCAACTACCGAAAAAAAAAAAGAGAAGGGAAAAACAGTTTAGATCTGTTACAACATGGGAAAGAATCCAATATTTTGCATGTCTTCTATTTGCAGACATGCCTACCACCATCTACACAAACATTAATGAGATGTTAATCTCTTACATGCCATCTCATGTATTCAACCCTAAAACGTGCTCCAAAATCTGTATATACTTCTCACCGTTTAACATATGTATTAGGTTAGACATGGACTGTTCACATACCTCACTATTTTACACTTCTCGACAGCTTGCAATGCCGTCCTTGATCCGCCTTCATCGTCACATTTGCGGATCTGTTTTTGTAAGTACAAATGGTGATTGAAGAAATGATAGCTTTGCATAGGATCCTGAGTTCAATGCAAGTACTAGGCCTGGTGCGGCCTTAAACACCTTAATCCAACTCAAGCAGTGAAAATACCAATATCCCTCTTATCCTCCTATCAGTTGCTCCAAAGAACACTGCGAGTGGAAGCCTGCAATCTTAGCTTCTCCAAAAAATGGCTCTGTGGGAGTTGAATATGAGCATCATGGGATCGCATATTGCTTTCGAGCAAAAGATATGGGGCTCAAGTAAGCTTCAGAGAAGGATACTAAAGCACGATGGCAAGCCAAAGCTAAAGCTGTGGTAAACATAACAAATGAAGTCCAGTAGAACCTCAGCATCAATATTGGATTTTTCCTTGCAGAGTTTAGTACATTTGAGAAAATCACTTTGAGCCGACGATCTCTGAAGATGGTACGGTAATCATAAATGGGAGTTTTGGAAGATGGTTCTAGATCTCTGTTGTCATGCGCACTTGCCAATCTCAGATCAGAACTATACCGAGTTGTTGCAATGCCCCGTCCAAATGCTGCAAACATCCATTGATATAGAATGTCTGCAATGACACTGCAAAATTGCTGGCGGAAGAACTTTGCCTCCCTGGATACCATTGCTTGGACCAATGAAGCTCCATCCTATTAGATTCAATTGACAATGAGGTTTTAGTTCATATGATAAGATGACAAGTGATAGATCATGGGTAAAAAGCATCATGTTTCACATGTACTTAACCCTCCATCTGCCTATCTCATTGTTACTTAACCCTCCATTTGACAATTTCATTCTTACTCATGCAAGATAAAGTCCAAATTCGATCAGCAAGCCATTGTCCTACGAGAGCTACACCAAAAGGTAGGCAATACCAGAAAATATGATGCCATTGGCAACCATCAAAGTGAACTGAGAACAAGATGAATTATCACCTCAAATGAAACTAATAGCAGCTAAAGACGATAGTGAGAGAAGGGAATGAGGAAAACGAGAGTAAAAGTAGAAACCAATTAGAAATGAGATAATGTGTAATTACCATACTATCCTTTTAGCCTCTAACCCTAACATTAAATGTGTTATATCCATAATAGGGGTATATTTCACATTTTCTGTGTGATAATTGATAAAGAGAGTCATCTTAACAATATTATAAATACAACGAGAAAAAGGGACCAGCATAAGGGGACTCACTGCAGTCATCAACAGTCTTCTGAGCACAACACCATCTTTGGATGGTAAAAGCCTCAAGACCAAGTTTGCAACATCAACTGCACCACTATCCCTTAGTGGTAAATAGCCAAGGGAAGAATCAGCTTTTGATGCTATCATCCCATGCAAACCTTTCCTGCAAAAAAATATAAGAATCATGAATATTTATTTGTACAGAAGAGATGCAACCCCAGCAAGTTATCAGGTGAACTAAGAAAGGCTATCAAAAAGGACCAGCATAAGATTTTTGGTAATGATGGATAAGGTATCCTATTGTGAGGATGATTAGCATCCCATGCAAACCCTAAAAGCTGTTACTGTGACTATCCACACCAAAAACAACAGAAGAGTGCAAAAAAAAATTATCAGTAGCTGCTAACAGAAAAGTAATTTCCCTTCTTCTTTTCTACTTATTCATGGAGTCATGGGCCTTGCATCTGACCAATTTTTTGAAGTTCTTAAAGTTCCAAGACATATTCAAAGAATAAACTTGTACCTTGGGAATTGGACTTCAAGAGATACAATTTAACATACCTAGTTGCACCTACTTTTAAGAAAAGAGCAAGCCTCTGCCACTGGAACTCCTTCTTTTTGTTAAAAACCACCTGAACCGAACAAATCAAGTAAATCAACAACAAATATGCTAAAATTTTGATTTAGGAACCTCACTGGATAGATTGTCCTCCAAAAAACCTACCCCTATGCCTTTGATTATCAAACAGAAGTTTGTGAAAACTCAGAAGGATGGGAGACATCAAATGGAGAGTCCAAAATTTGGTTCGCATGATACCAATACCTACCAAGTCTAAACTAACATGTTTTACACTATAGATTTTACATTTCTAAGTATGCAAAGAAATAAAGAAATGCCATTAGTATGTGCAAACAGATATAGATGTACTGCAAGTCCATGTGATAACCCACAAAAACTAAGAGCATAGGCTATGGTTTTTGAGCATTTCTTACCGAATGTAAAATTTTCCTTGTTGCAGCTGAATTTTCAGTAAGAAGTTTCCGAACAACATAAGGGTATGCAGCTTCAAATGTTTTAAAGTTTTTATCGGCAGCTACAGCTAATCCTGGGACAACAGACAAAACACGTAAAATCTATTGAGCTAAACAATCTTTATAAAAACATTGAAAAGTGAAGGATGATTTAGGGGTTGGATGCATCACACAGAGAGCTAGAACCAGCATCAGAAAAATATGAAACAAATTGATATTGGGCAACTTGCTGATTAAGATATGAAGCAAAAAGTCTGAAACCAAGAACTGATTCTGGTCTCATAATACTTTGCAATCAAGATAGTCCTTGTATCAGCTTGCTGATTAAGAAAGATACAATCAAGATAGTGATTGTGTCAGACTTGCTTAGATCACTATCTTGAGGCAGCATACAGGGCATCCAGACAGTAATCATACATCATGATCGTGATTGTATAGGATAGTGATGCATGTAAAAGTAACACAACATAACCAGTATCCTACAAAATACAGATACAAAAAGTATATGCAAATGGCATTTGATGCCCTAAGGCAAGTGAACACTACCTTCGAAGGAAGCGAGAGAACGTAGAACAAGTGAATAGTACGGTGGCATGCGAAAATGATACTTGAAGGCTATGGACCAGATTTTACCCAGAACCTTCGGAAAAATTACAGTTACAATCAGCCTTTAGTAAATATAAAGAAGCAAGTAATATTATGTGTATCATTACTACAGGCAGAGGAGCTATTGTTGAAGGAAGACACAATTACAGATTGCAGATAAGCCAATTTCCAAGTTGTTCAGATGATATTTCATGCTGAAGAATACTTGTAAGTTACCAATATTTACGAGATCAAGACATGATTCTCACCCTGCTGAACTTCACATCAGGAATTCCATCTCTAAATTCTACTTCTCCCAGCTCATATTCCAGATCCTAAATCATAATTACAGCTCAACAAGTTAGTTTCCATAGTTAAGAAAGAAAGTACAATCTCATTGACTTTCATAAATAAATAAAAAACATATTTTTCAGAAGCAGAAATAATAGAAAGACAGTACATAAAACTGAAACCAAAGAAGCTGATACGATACCATGGTTACACGCCTGATATTAGTCCCTGGCCTTACGACATCCATTTCGGTCAAGGAATTAACAAGGGATGCCCAATCTCCATTTACTATGTGCACAATGGATGCAAGCATAGCAAATTGATGCTTTTTTTCCATCTGACAAAGCAAGCCAAAATCCAAAAACCTGACATAGAAGTCACCAGTAGAAGTGAAATGAGCTATATATGCACACTTAGATATTTGGGTATAGCATGTAAAGCTTATTTCTACACAGTGACAGTCAAAGAGGTACCCGATTTGTCCTGAGGATGTGTAACGCAGGTTTCCAGGATGTGGATCAGCATGCAATAAGCCTGTTTCGAGGAGCTGAACTAAGCATGCCTCCACTCCTTTCTTAACCTACAATAGTCAAACCACAATAATCTGTCACTCAGCTGCCTGTGATGACATAATATAGGGAGATCATACTACAAACTGAAACACTCAGAATAATAATTTGACACATCTTTTATTGGAATCACTAATTCACTAAGTTAAGAAACCACATTTTCAATGTTATTTTCATTGAACTCAATATAGGATGGCAGCTTACAAATGAATTAAAATAGGATGTCCATATCTCTTCTCCACTACCCTAAGCTAAGGTTGTTTTGTCATATTTCATAACAGTATTATTTTGGCCCCTCAAATCTCAAGTCAGTTCTGACAAAATTGATAGCTAATAGCTATCACATAGGCTTTCTACCAGGAATCTGGAATTAACTAGAACCTAAGAAAAGTAGAATCCTGCCATTCAAATTGCATACCAAATCAAGCAGACGTCTTTTGGCATCAAGTCTTTGCCTCTCTGAATATTCAGAGCCATTATCAATAGAGCTTCCAGCAGATACAGAGAGTAAATCAGTTGGACTCTCACCAACAATCCACTCCATAGTCAGAACTCTCTTTCGACTTAATTGTTGAAATCCTTTTGGCACAAACATGAAGGGAAAGGAGGAATGAGCTTCCTGTACAGACAGCCACAAACAGTCAGTAATAGGAAAAAAGCATCTAACCTAGAAACAAACTAGTAATAAACTTTTACGAGTATGTCTTATCACAGAAAAAGGGAGCTTCATATGTTATCAAAAGAATTTCACTTCCATGCTAAACGAGTAAATGTAACAACCAATTCTGGATTCTACCCAACTTTTCCCTCAACATAACTTCAAACAAAGAAATATTTAACCTCCAAATAATAAAGGTCCACATCAAGGTTTCTTTCTCCTTTGCTTTACTCTTGTTTCCAAAACTAGCCCTTCACTGTTTAAAATGTTTTTTTTTCTCTTTCTGAAACAACATTGTGATAAGAAGTACATCACACTAGGGAAATAACTAACTATTGGGAGATTAACAATTTTATTCACCTATCTAATACTGATGTCAGTCGATGGTTGGAATCTCATGACCCTATGTCATGTTGATTACCAGTAAAAACTGTAAACAACCCCATCCCATTTAGAGCAGGATTGGGAGGTTAACCATTTAACCTGTCCTATAATTTACCCAATTCCTGCAAACTTAATTATTAAACTGCATATCTGCAAGATGAGGTAGCATTAAGTGTAACTTGAAATGCAATTCTTAGCCTTTTAAAGAAAAGGTTAATTAATACTTTGTAATTACCTTTCCTGGTAACCATTATAGTTATTAAACTCAAATAAATATGCAATTATTACCAGAAACTTGGAAGAATTTGAAGCCTCTAAAGTGTAATCCAACTCTCCAACTAAACCTTTCCCAAGCTCATCAGCATACAGGCGCAGGTCACCTTTTCTCTTCGCTATCTTTTGCAATATCCCAAGCTGAAATGGTTATGTACAACTGAGTACAAGCTTAATGAAAAACATATATAGGAAATTACAATTCACCAACACAAGATTAATCGATTCTTTTACAAACCCCTAGGCGAAGAATATATATATCGCGCACTACAATATGATGCATGTTAGGCCGTTGAACTTTAATAGCAACATCAAATCCATCAAGAGTACGCCCACGGTAGACCTAGAATGTGTAAAACATCAAGCAAATAAGAAATAAACTCGAAAACATAATAATTATAAATAATTCTACATCAATTAAATGCACACATATGTATGTGTTATATGCACCTGACCAAAAGATGCTGCAGCCTCAGGTTCCCCAGAAATGTAGCTAAATAATGACTCTGCAGGAGATCCTAATTCTTCTTCGATAATTTTCATAGCCACTTCCCTGGGAAATGGAGGAATTTGATCATGCAGCTCAGACAATGCCTGCAATCATAAACCAAAGAAGACAAGATGAGCAAAATATCCAGCATGTCGAGTTATTTCAAGGAAAAGATGAGGAAACAACAAAATATCTTGCATGAAAAAAGATAATATTCAGAAGAACTTTCACATTGAGGAAAAAGAAACCACAAACAAAATGGTATTGTAATAATTGATGCGACTTACATAAAGACAAAAGCGCACCAGCATACAACCACAAAGAAAAACATCATTAGATTAAAGTCCACACATATCAATGCAAAACAGGATGAGAAGAATAGGATCATTTTTAGTAAATTTATTTTTTTTCGTTTGCTATACTGACATAGTAAAGACATTGAATGCACATGAAAGTTTAAACCTTTACACTTGACGGATAATACATAGAAGTGTGTTATAAATATATGATTTCACATTGGTGGCAGATAATGTACTAATATTCAAATAAATAAAAACAAAAATAGAAGATATAGTTCTATACAATCTAACCTTGGAAATTTCAGCACCAATAATGTCTGGCCTGGTGGAAAGGGACTGACCAACTGCATCAGCAAGCAAACGCATGTAACTAGCATATTGGCAATCTTGTGACTGCAGGGGAAAGTAGAAGTCCTAGCATATAATTTGAAGAGCAATATGTAGAATAACGATAGAGTAAATTTTTAAAGAACATAACAAGAAAGATGAGAATTGGAGCTCTAATGCTCAGAAAAACTTCAACTAGATAGACTTTCTCACCTTTGATAAAAGTGGGACCCAGGTTTAGCATAGTTTCTTTTAACACCATTCCAAAATTGTATTGTGATACGTTCTCATTAATTCCCTCATCTGAACTTGGTCTTAAGAACTTCTTTATCCCAGAGGTCCGAATTCTGATTGCAGCAGAAGCAAAGGAGGAAAATACCTTACAACACACAACATAGGGAACCCAATAAGGATTTATTTTATCAAATAGCCCAAATAAAAGCTTTTGCATAACAATAAGATAGCAGACCCTGAACTAAATAACAAGCCAGAAAAAAGATAGACATCTAACAGGCAGGTATAACCCAAGAACATGTTTTATGTTTTCCAATTTACAGTTCCACAATTTGAGAAGATGTGGTGGATCTTTGAAGAAAAAACAGTATTTTACAAGTCAAGATTGGTACACTGTTATGAGGGAGCTCAAAAAATTAGGAAAAGTGTCAACAATGTTAACTATAGTTCCTGTAATTTGACTTACAAGCACCCTCATCCTACACAGGATGCAATTAAAATAAGAACTCTAGCAAACTGGTGTTTTAATTAGTAATATAAACAGATTTTAGAAATAATAAAAAGGAAAGAAGACCTTAAATTTACTGGGGATAGAGAATTTTGGACTACAATAAATATATGCTTGAAATGTTATAAAAGATTGGAACCAAATAACTAGCCAACTTAGTGGGCCAGGCCTAGCAGTGCCAAATATCAGTTTAGTAGAACTTAGATCCAAAAGTGTGCCATTGGAAGAGCCTCTAGAAAAGGAAACTTAGTACTAGATAACTCACCAATTTAAGAAGGGGCACACCAACAAAGTATTGGATACCTAAAAGTTAATTATCTATTAGATATTGAACCTACCTCGAGAAGTCTGAAGGCCACTATATGGGGCCTGCAACTGAAATAATCACCAATACTTTCTGGATCATAGACTTCAGGAAGTGGCTTAGACCAAACCTTAGACAGATAATAAAAGTATAGAGCATATGCCTCAAAAGCCTTGAGATCAGCCATGAACAAATCAACACCAGAGAGTTCTGCCAGATGATAGATTTCCAACATCAATTTCAACTAAACAAGGTATAAGTTCCAAGTTTCGAACGGGATCACACAAAATGATAATTTAAGCATTAGATAATCATACGAAGAGGGTAATATATTTTCAGTCAAAAATATTGGCAACCCAAATTTGCTACACTTGAGTTCTTTCCATCCTTATTAGAATGTCATTGGCAAAACACTATATGGTATGGATACATGATTACTTGAGAACAAAACTTATTTTTCCTAGAACAGGAATCAGAGGACACCTAGTAAGACAAGACCAATCTAGTCCTAACACAAAAAAAACTGATGGGAGGACTGACAAAATTACTTGACAAAATGAATAACAAGTGATTAATCTTATACTTTGTCAAAGTTTTGTAATTATATAAAAGGGTGAGACTTTACACATTTGCAGCTGTTTGTTAATGAAATCAGAACCAATCTGTCAAATTAAGCAAATTATGTTATAGTTTCTGATCCCTTAGTCAACCCACCACACTCACTCACTCACTCACTCCACTTGGCCAAAATAAAAAAAATTCACAAAATTTGCAGTGGGAACTTCATTCATTTCCAAACTTGCAAATCTTTAACAAAAAAAAGGTATGTAGAAGATGGTACTTAACCTGGATAGGAAGGTTGAGGCCAAGAAGGAGCTGGCAATGGAGGCGCATTGGGGTCTTCGAGGTTGCGAAGCCACACGATGTCGTCTAGGGTTTTGGAAACCTCTGGAATTCGAAAAGCCTTATTAGCCCACTGAATCCCACTCCCAATCCCTCGCTTCAGAAACTCCACATCCTTGCGAACCACATGACCCAAGTGCCCGAAGTCCCCCAGAGCTCGCCCCTGCCTCGCGCGCTTGCTCTTCAACGTCGTTTTGGAGGCCCCCGTCGACCTCAGCACGCACACCGGCTTAAATGACAGCGACAACGATGCTGCTAGCGCTGTCGTCGCCATTACTGGCCTGCCAGCGAGAGCTGCTGCGTGACGGGAAAATGGCGGTTAATTAGTTGTTAATGTTGTTTAATTGGTTAGTTTAAGGATGTGATTGGTTTTGGGTTGTGGACTTATCGCAGTGACGATGATGAAGACGACGAACAAGAGAAGAACGAGTGGCAATGGGGGAAGCGTTGCGGGTGCCTCGTGGCCACGGTAAACCGGTTAGATGGACTTAATCTGCTGCTTTGGTGTGTACTGTGAGCTTTTAGGCACGGGGGTGTTGGTTGGTTTCCAGTCTGTTCCTGACCAGTAACACCTTGACACGTAGACAAGCTCACGACCGTAGACAATCGATAATTAAGAAAATCTTACTTTTTGAACTTATAGTTCCGTTATCTATCTATATATATAAAGCAAAAGGCAGAGAATGGTGAAACATTCAAAATACCAGAAAATGCCCTTAGTTAATTTAAATATTAAGAATTGAAATTCTTAATTAAATGAGGATAATATGATAAATTCACAATTAAAAAAATTAAAATAAAAAACAAAATCAGATAATAGATCTTTCTTTTGTGGAAAATAACTACCCATTTTATATTTTCTTAATTCTAAAAACTAAAAAAAGAAAACCAATTGGCACACGCGTGAGCGTATGGCAATGGGCTAGTATATATAAAGCAAAAGGTAAAAAATGGTGAAACATTCAAAATACCAGAAAATGCCATTTGTTAATGCAAACATTAAGAATTGAAATTATTAATTAAATGAGGATAATATGGTAAATTCATACTTTTTTCATATTAAATAAAATAAAATTAAAAGAAAAATTAGATAATAGATCCTATTTTTATGGAACACAACTATCCATTATCTTTTTTAATTCTAAAATAAATTTAAATTTTTATAATAAAAAAAGCCTCTCGCAGGCACGGAAGCGCATGCAGAGAGGCTAGTTAGAAGAATATGTCATTTTTGAGAAATCTTACTTTTTGACCAGTCCCAACAGTATGTCATTTTTTGTGACAGAGATTTTTTTTTCTCAAAATTTTGTTACTGAGATTGAATTGCAATATTTAGTAGAATTGGATATTGGATTATCAGGTTGATTAACGGTAATCCAATGATGTATTTGGTGCTACTCATCCAACTTAATCTCAATCTTTTGATGGGATTTGTAATCCAAATACATTTGGTCATAGCAAGATTAGACATTATTCAATTCACGTTGTTTAATCGCCGAATGTTTAACTAGGATCATGAATCATATCGAGTCATATCCTCTATCCCACCAAATCAGCACATGCAATAAAGCATCACATGGGGTTGCTGCGTATTTTTCTTCAATTCAATAAATTCCGCAATTTTGACAACAACAAAAAAAAAAAAAAAAACTATATATCCCACCAAATCAACTATATATGTATCTAAACGTGACACGATTATTTTGGGAGTTTTCACACTAAAATGGCAAAAGATTATATTAGTTAATTAGCATATAGGGACATTGTTGGGTTAATTAAATGAGTTTAATATGCTTCCAGCAAATTTTTTTTGAACAATAATGACAATGTAAAATGCGCACTAGTATACATGACAGGTATGTTGAGGATGTTTTGGACCTAAAAGAATTGAGTTAAATTAAAATGTTACTTATAAATGAAAGAATTTCAATCGTAGAGATTCGATGAAATTCACCGAAACATCCATGTCAATCAATGTGTGTAAACAACTAATCTTAGCACTTTAATTAGTCAAAGAATTGTATGCGCGTTCTTTTGTGTTTTCCATTTTAACTAAGCTAGCACTTTGCTTTTTCTTCATCTTGAATTCTTGATGCATAATTGAAGATAATGGCAAAGAGAATTCAATGGCAAGGGTAGTTTCAGTCTTCCGTTTGCTAAGCATTTTACCATTTCACCCTTAACTTCTGTGCTTGCATATGGGTTAGATTTTCATGCAGAACTCAACCTCCACCACACATATAAGATTTGACCTATCAACTGGGGATATTCCACACATGGCCACCTATTTGGATTGACAGAATCCACGTGGCCCAATAACAGAGCACAAGCAAGCAGCATTAGCCAATCACAATCCACATTTGGATTCTTCTATATCTCCCACAAGTTGTGTACCCTCTACTACTAGTATTCCTTGCCACTCCTTCCACCTCCCATATTCTAAGTCTCCCCTTCTTCTTCCTCCCACAGACCAAAAATCTTGCAGGCATTCATTTCTTCATTAATGGCTGCCAACACTTTGATGAGCTGTGGCATCGCCACCACAGCCTTCCCCTCAGTCCTCTCATCCTCCAAGTCTAAATTTGCCACCAGTGCAGTCCAGCTCCCTAGTGTTGGTGCCAATGCCTCCTCCAGGTTCTCCATGTCCGCTGATTGGATGCCCGGCCAGCCGAGACCTCCTTATCTCGATGGCTCTGCACCCGGGTAACGAAATATAACAATTCAATAATGTTATAGGGTCATCAAATATGTTTGGTATCTTGTTAGATATAAATAAGGTGCAGAGCTAATTTAGATTTGAATAACTTAAATAGTTCGAGGTCATTTGGTGAACGAAATTTGGTGACCCTAGCATGCTAATTACTTTGGAGAAAATTTATATTAATATTTCCAATACTTTGGAGTTTATGTTAGTTTGTGACATTGTATTAATTTGTTGCTTGTTGGGGTTTCAGTGACTTTGGATTTGACCCACTTCGGCTAGGAGAAGTGCCAGAAAACTTGGAGAGGTTCAAGGAGTCTGAGCTCATTCACTGCAGATGGGCTATGCTTGCTGTTGTAAGTACTAAAACTTACAAACATTTTCATTAAAAATTCGATCAATTTTGTTCCTTAAAAAAAAAAAAAAAAAAAATCCTGCAATTTTGTTTACTTTTTTTAAAATTGAATTTTATTTACTTTTGAGGACTAATTAAACTTGCAAATTACAACTTTTGCAGCCAGGGATTCTAGTACCAGAGGCTTTGGGATTGGGCAACTGGGTAAAGGCACAAGAGTGGGCTGCCGTTCCAGGAGGCCAAGCCACCTACTTAGGCAACCCAGTTCCATGGGGCACATTGCCTACAATTTTGGTCATCGAGTTCCTTTCCATTGCTTTTGTAGAGCACCAACGCAGCATGGAAAAGGACCCTGAGAAGAAAAAGTACCCTGGTGGGGCTTTTGACCCCTTGGGCTACTCTAAGGACCCTAAGAAGTTTGAGGAATACAAAGTCAAGGAGATCAAAAACGGTCAGTACACATATACCTAGTCTCTTGTAATTACGATATTTTATGTTGTTAGACTGTGAATATGTAGATAATCTAATTACTAGCTAATTTAATGATTGTGTAGGCCGGCTTGCATTGTTGGCTTTTGTGGGTTTCGTTGTTCAACAATCGGCGTACCCTGGCACCGGACCTTTGGAGAATTTGGCCACTCACTTGGCTGACCCATGGCACAACAACATTGGGGACGTCATTATTCCAAAGGGGATTTTGCCTTGATTATCCCATGCAATATTTTGATTTACACCCACTGTAAAAATTAAAATTCCATGTAACCGTATGCAATGAATCCGAACATCTTGTCTTTGGCATGTGTGAGTGAGTTTACAAGCAAACTTTTACCATCCCCCTTCGTATCTTAGATCTATCTAAAAGAACTGTACTTAAGATCGTTATTGAATATATCAGTTAGTTCTTTTCTAAATCTACTTCATTATTCTTCAGTGTGGTTCTTTTCTCTTTTGATATTTTCCATTTTCAGTATCACTTTTCTAATTAGTAATGTTACTCTTATGATGATGACTTTCTATTTAATTTGCATTTGGGGAGATTTGACTGAATGCCCGTTTGACACTATTTATTTGGGGCCATAAGTGATTATTTTAAATTTTTTGAAAGCCCAGCTTGTTTGGTAAGAGATAAAAAAAATCACTTATATTGTGAATAATTGTTGAGAGAAAGCAATTAGGGAAAGCTGGTACAGAGTTGCTTTCATTTTTGATTATGCGGCAATCGATTTTGAGAGGCGCTCGAGTTTAATGAAAATTTCATAATTCCAAAAATAACCCCATATATTTTCACGATCGTGGCTCTTTCTCCTCGTTCTTCTACTTCCCATCGTTCATCTTCACGCCTTCTCTTCCACGTTCTTCATGCCATAGCTACTCTTCTCATTCTCTTCGTTCAATTTTTCTTGTTGGATCGTTGAAGCACTCTCTACACACCACAAGAATCAAGTAATAGACATATTATGTTAATTTTTCTTGTCAAAGGCGGAGGGATATCTACATGTACCAAACATATTTAACAAAGAAATATATAAGTGAAAGTGAAATTCTTTTTTTTTTTAACCAAACACTTGAACAGAAAAGTCATTTCAACATAATGGTCTTTTTAGTCATTATACATAGTTCACAACACTTTGACACAAAAATTTACCAAACACTCAAAACTGATTATTGTACCAACAACACTTTTGACAAAAAGTTTACCAAACGCTCAATTGATTTCTTTCACAACGGATTTCTCTTACAGCAAATATAACATCGATTATTTTCACAGCACAACAATGCCAAACTGGCCCTAAGAGACGTGTTTTGAAATGCATGACAGAAAAGCACCCATAGATAAATGTGTTTAGGACGATTATGATTTTTGGGGGCATTGAACCCTATGAGAAGGGTTGTAATTTATGTATCGAAACAAAATAAAGACCATCGATGAATAGGAGAATGTTATTTTATTAATGCTTGCATTACAATTAGCTGGTAAAACACACACAAACGACTCCTTCATCAACCTCCACACATTGGGAACTTGCATATTGTGCCTTGAGCTGAGCAATACAGTCTGCTTGACAATCAGCCTCGTTACAGGTAGACGCATCAGGAGAAGGGGCTGGGCTTGGAGTGAAAACTGTGCGCACAGCCTCAACACCAATGTGTTGGTTTGGAGCCAACAATGTCATGAGGACCAAAGCAAGCACCAATGTCAAACGCATTGCAGCTTTTCCTTCCATTGAAAAACTTGAAGAAAAAAAACACACAAAAGTTTATTGAGAGACTGTGTCTTGATGGGTTTTGGTTGATGTGTGAATGGACTGTAATGTAAAGCGTATTTATAGGATTTGATGGATGCTTATTATGGAAAGGTATCTGTTTGGTGGATTCAAATATGAAAGTACCAAATATGTCTACCTTAGCTGTGTACTAAAAATATTGGTAACTAACCAAGGTGGTTGGTGTGAATGGTTCGGCACTCTCATTCCTTAAGAGAGGTCAGGGGTTCGATCCCTGCTCTCGTATGGAGTCACCACTTTGGCCAGCACTTTACCCCTTACGGGCCAACCTGGTGTGAGCGGGGATTAGTCTGGGTTGTGGTTAAGGCTTAAAGGTGCAACCCATAGTTGGGGCCCATCCAGGACCACCTCGTGGTTCAGACAAAAAAAAAAAATATTGGTAACTATTTTTTAGGGTTTCAATGCATCCGATGCACCACACGTGATTCTAATATGATGCATTAAATTCACTCAAATTATAATACATGTACATATAGTACATTGTGTATTTACACACACGATAATTTCTCATAAAGCCCATGTCACTACAAGAAAAAGCCATTTAATAACGAGCATTGTGCGTTGTTGAAGGGTATTAACAACATGCAGCGCACGTTGTTGAAGCCGATGTCGTTGCATGTTGTTGAACACCTCATTGACAACGTTTGTATGTGCGTTGTTGTTACATTTTTAACAACAGTCTTTGCACGTTGTCATACTAAATATCATTGTTTTATGGGCTTCTTAGATCTAGGTCCAAAACGATTAGCTGTCATTGGGTTTAGTCCACACGTTTTTTGTTTTAGATGTAGGTCCTTTGACATTTATTACTTTTTTTTTGTGTCGATTTTACCCTTTGATGTAAATAAGGAAAACACGTTGAAAACATAAATTTAATGCATTATTTCCTTGTAATTGCATTTCAGAATATAAATTTTGAATTATTTCCTTGATAAATCGTGTTACCTATAAGTTAGGAACATAAATTAGAAGACTACCTATAAGTTAGATACAAAAATATACAAATAAAATTTTATGTTACATATAAAAATTAGAACATAAATTACACATTGTCGAAAATATGAAGGAAAAAAAAAAAACACATATATACCTATGCAATAGGCAACAAGACAATATATCTACACAGTAAACAAATGCGTTTTTTCCTTTGTCAAAACATTTAGAGTTCAAAGGAGCATGATTGTAGGTAAAAACGTGATTTTTGGGATATGTTTGCTATATTTTCCTTTTCTATTCAATGCCAAATGTTGTAAATAGCTAATTATTATGACACAAATTACTATTATCTGATTCAAGTTATAAGGGGCAACATTGGAACAAAAATGATTTTAAAAATAAATGAATAAAAAGATTACATAAATTAAAAAAATAAAATAAATGTAATCCTATGTGGCACAAAAGTCAAAGGACTTAGATCAAAGTCACCAAATCCGAGAATTAAACTCAACTCCTCAATGGGAATTTGGATCTATATCAACTTTTCTATTGTTTTATTATTATTTTCAAATTCGCCTTATCAACAATATAGTTCATTTGTAAACTGAAGCTTTATGATAAGTAAAACTATTTTCTTCTTTCCCAATAATAAGATAACACATAATAAAGAATTTTCATTCAAAAAATAACTCCATACGTATTACAATGATCAATAGATTCATTGTCAAAGTTACACTTATCCAAATGGAAGTAGAAGGAAATTGTATGCAGTTTTGAGTTTCCACTTTTTAAAACTCTGTGTTTGCAGAAACGTTGTCAAATGTGGGAGTGGGGTGACTCTGTTATGTGCAATAGATCTAAGCAAATAATTCTAGGACTGCTGAGGAGAATTAACAAGTTGGAAGCAGAAAAAAAGAAAGGGAATTCAAAGCTGAAAAACCCATGATTTGGGTGTCATTGTGCATGTTTGGGGTTATTATGTGCTTGATTTCGAATGAAGATAAATGCACCAATGGGAAGGTGTAGAAAGGGATGGGTAGTTGGCATTTTGGTTTAGGGTTATAAAGGGATGGGTGCACTGCTTGGCATTTTGTAAGTTTTTATAAGGGTTAGAAAGAGATGGGTGGTTGGGATTTTGTAATGGTTAGAAAGGGATGGGTGTTTGGGGTAGAAATAGATGGGTAATTGGCAATTTGTAATGGTTAGAAAGAGATGTCTAATTGGCAATTCTGAGTGTTGTGACCATTGTAATCACTGTAAGAATTGTTTTGGTGAATGAAAATACAAGCTGTCATTTTGACCATTGAAATAGTAACTATCACACCAAAAGAACTGCACTTCAAAGTATGCCAAAATACAACATTTGAATTCACATGTGATTACATCAAAGCTGGTCCAAATTCAGTTTCAAAAATACATCTTCATCCATTCACTTCAAATAAAAATCAGTTCAACAATATACTAGCAAATAGATTGCAAACCAAAATGATCCAGAACACCAAAATAAACATCATAACTCTTCAACCATTCACTTCAAATTGTTGACTAAACTCTCCATGGCCTTATTCGTTTTGCTGGAGATTTTAACCTAGGCCTTTTTGGAGAAGTTAGCATTGGTTGAGGTTGTGAACTTGAACCTTGATGAGCAAATATTCTTTGGGCAGGTTGTGAATGAGCTTATGAACTTGAAGGTTTCACAAGTTGGGAACTTGAACCTTGGGCAGGTTGTGAACCAGCAAATAGATTGGTCTTCCTTATGACATGGGGGGCATGAGCTCATCTTTTCACTTGTTGCAAGCATAGATCCCTTAAGCCTTCAATGATGCAATGATTGATTCAAAACATACCACAATAATCCAAGAACTTACATTAAACTTTGGTCTGGCCTGAGTTTGTTGTTGTTCACTCACAACACCTCTGCCTCTCATAACACCTCTGTCCCTGATAGTTGTTGTTCCACTTGCAGTTGTTGTTCCACTTGCATTGACACTTGCAGTATCAACACCTCCAGTACCAGTTGCAGCTCCTCTTCCCCTTGCACCTCTTCCCCTCACAGCTCCTCTTCCCCTTCTACCGCCTCTTGCTCTAGCACCTCTAGGTTGCCCCTTCATTGTCAATAACAACAAATCACATATTAACATTGCAAAAACAGTCCAATCACATGTTAACATAGCCATTTTCAACAAATGAAATGTGTAAACAAATAAATCAAGAACAATTCTAACTTGTCCATTTTGGGGACAACCAGCAAAATTGTGACCTTCTTGTCCACAGTTTCGACATGTCATTACAATGCCATACCTTTTAAGTTTTGTTGCCCCTTTTGGTATTTCATCAGGTTCTTTATTTCTGCTAAGTTTGGGCCTTCCTGGTTGGATGCGATAAAGAGGTGGCTTGATACGTACATGCCCTGTTTTTTTCAATATGCTTGACTAGGCATTGGAGATATATAGCCCTCATAAGGGCTAGTTTGGCATTGCTGTGCTTTTAAAAAAAGTTGCTTCTGCTGTGCTGCGAAAATAATCAGCTGTGAAAAAAGCAGCTAGGCGTTTGGTAAACCAAATGTGAAAAATTGCTGTGAGTTGTCAAAGTGTTTGGTAAATTTTTTTCAGAAGTGCTTTTAGTATGTATAATGACCGAAAAGGACATGATGATGAAACTGTTTGTTTTTTTCTTCATTCTTTTTCTACTTTAAAAAAAGAAAACAAACTTCACTACATAAATTTGTTTTCTTTTTTTAATTTACACATTTTTGTAATAAAAAATTGTAATCTACAATTAGCACACATATATTACCATAAATTATAAATTAATATTGTAACAAAAATAGTTCTAAATATTGTTATATTAATAATAATAATGTGTTTTGAGGGCTTTGTAGAGGGTTAGCATAACAAATATACAAAAATTGTTCAATTTTAACATGCCCAAATAGATCACTACAATATAAAAAAAAGCTAATTAGATGCATTCATTAAATTTGTAGCGATGCTATTTCTCAATGCTTCCATCTCTTGTGTTCCATTGTCATGAAGACTATGAAATTCTTGTTGCACATCAACATCCTCACCTATCTCTTCACTTAAGATATCATTTGAAGCATCAAAATGTCTATCACGTTGGGCATGCCTCCTTATATAATTATGAAGTGTCATTGTGGTTATTCCATGTAGCTGGAGCTTTTGATGAACTTCCCACATTCTTTCCCATCCTTACTAAAGAAATATGTGTTGAGTATGAGAAATAGATAATAGCAAATAATTGTCGCAATATACATTATACTGAAAGCATAAAAATAGCAAACTTTCCTTTTCGTACAGATATGAATATTCATCTATATTATCCACTATATGGTATATGTTTGAAAATGATAACAACTCCCAAGAAAACTTCCTTAAACCCACTTCTCAATCTCAACAACAGACAAAGAGTCCAAGCATGGAGTTATCCTAATGATTCATGAAAGAAAACCAACAAGAAGACGAATCCACACATGAAAATAAATTGATCACCTTCACAATTGACATAAGAACAAGAACTACATAATTTTCCTAATCTTTAACATATATTACTTGAGGAACTAGCTAGCCTATTCTCACCCGAGGAGACAAAGATAACATAAAGTCTTAGCCAATATTTCCACCAACACAAAAAATATAACTAAAAGGAAGAACTTGAAACCATTACCCAATCAAAATTCTTCTAACACAATAATAAAGTCCACCGACACTAACAAAAAATAATAATAAGGAAGAACTTGAAACTATGACCACTAAAAATTAAAAGCTTTATTTACCAAAAATTTTCTAACACAACAATGGACGACAACTTAGATGGAATAGCAGTTTCAAAGAATAGGATTTTTTTTTTCTTTTCATTCTTGAGAAAAGAGAAGCCACCAGATCTGGAGCTAATGGCTTCTTCACTCTTTTCTTGTAGTTCAAAGGAATTATGTTTGAGCTTGAAGACAACAAGGTTAGGACAATGGAAAAATCAACACGGGACTTGACTTGGGCTATATATATATATATATATATATATATGATTGCAAACCATCAATATCAGTGAGATTCTAGTTCTACTACCCAACCCGCAGCCCAAATATAAGTCTCTGCTCAACCACTTCACCGTAGAGGCTTATGAGTAACAGCGGCAACAACCAAATTACATTGAAGAATCACTGAAGAATAACAATAGCAAAAATACACTAAAGTGATGAAATCCATTAATTATTTGATTACTTTTGTTCTTGAGATTTTGGAACCGTACCAAACTACACAATGAGTAATAAATCTATGAACAATGATGGTTGGGTAATCTAGAGAAAAAAAAAGCATATAGGACAGATATGTTTCAGAGAAACAGAAACAGAGAGAGAAGTATCTGACCCAAAGGCCAATTGAAAACCCTAGACCAAACTAGGGAGGAACCTTGCCAAAAAGCAAGGAGAGACAAACCCAGTACAAAACTAGGAGCAAAACTCTCTCTCTGTCTCTCTGTCTCTCTATCTCTCCCGTGTCTTCCCCCTAAAGGCCCAAGAACACAAAGCCCCCAATCTCATAGAAACCAAACAAAAAAACCTAATTTCATAACATATATAAACCCAAAAATCATAAATGTAATGGGAAGATGAACTCACTGATGAGTAGCTGATTGTTGTTAGCAATTAACTTCCTTAATTGAGATGGAATTTTGAGATGCAGGGGGAGGAAGAAGAAGAACAGTGAGAAGAGCAGTCTGTGAGAGTGAAGGTCAGAGAGTGTGAAGGTCGCGAGATTATAGAGGGATAAACGTTGTCATTTTGTGAAATATTTAGGGGTATTATTGGAATAATGAAACTTTCATTAATGAGAAAACCGGCTCTTTTTTTAAGCAGCTTTTGAAAGCTGGGTATTGGCGACTTTGAGTTTTTGCTTTTTATGATGAGTGTTTTTAAAATAAGCGTGTTTTTTTGGGTTTACCAAACACCCAACTCATGCCAAATTTTTATTAAAGCTGCTTTTTAAAAAATTTAAGCGGGGCCAAACGCCACCTAAGCCCTATCATATGCCGGCCTTTTGTAAAGTGCATGCGCAAAATCCAGAGGTCTGTGCTCACTCTTTGCTATTGCAGCCAAGGCATGTGGACAAGGAATTCCACTTAAGTCCCATTTTCTGCAGGTACATGTATGCCTTTCTAAATCCACAACAAACATAGCTCCCAACATGCTATTAACTTGATACTTCCCCCCACCAGCATACGAAGCTATGCAGTGGCCACTTTCAATTGAATTCTTTTCCACAATAGCAAATATCCTTGGACCAACCTCATGGGGCCACACTATCTCTCTAAGTCTAGCCATTCTAAGCATAAAATAGGTTCTAATTCTCTCCAAAAGAGTAACAATGGGCTTATCCCTTGCTTCTAGAATTGCAGCATTAAAACACTCACACAAGTTGTTTAGAAGTATATCACACTTTGGGACTGTACTAAAGTGTGATCTACTCCAATGAGCAGCTGGTCTCTCCTCAAGCCACTTATAAGCTGCCTCGGATTGACCCAACATCTGCTCCATTTCAACTTCAAATACAGGTATTGTTGTTGCCCTAGCTGCTGCCCACAACCTCTGCTTCAAAGCATTACCAGTATGGCCTGTAAGCTTGAAATTATTGTGCAAGTGCCTCACACAATGCCTGTGCTCAGCATTGAGCATCAAAGCATGAAGGGCATTCCCTAAACCCTTTTGCTTATCAGTAATGAAAATCCACCCATTGCCATTTTGAATACCTACATCTTGAAAGAATATGTCAAAGAACCAACTCCAAGTCTCTGTGTTTTCAACTTCAACAACAGCAAAAGCAATTGGATACATCCCATTATTTCCATCAACCCCAACTGCACTTAGAATCTGTCCTGGATGAAAACCCTTAATATGGCACCCATCAAAACCCACCACTGCTCTACATCCTTCCACAAATCCTTTTTTAAGTGCTCCAAAACATATATAAATCCTCTTAAAAATAGGATTCTCACCCTGCAAATCAGTCTTCACAATGACAGTACTTCCAGGGTTATTGCTCTTTAACTCCTCACAATAATCCCACAACTTACCATATTGCTCTTGAATACTACCTTGAATTCTAAGTTTTGCAAAACTCTTGGCTTTGTAAACTTGAGCCTCAGTTACATCTATGGCATATTGTTTCCTTATTAACTTCATGAAATCTGTCACTTTCATATTGGGATTATCTCTTAACTCCTCATCAAACCTCTTAGACAGCCATGATGAAGTGGCATACTTGGTTCTTTGCCTCCTTCCACATGTATGCCTTGGAACATATGTCTTAATCTTTGTAGTTGGACCTTTCCCCACATGAGAAGCATACAGCATCCATGGACATGGAACCTTTTGTTTATTATCTCCTTCACATTTGAGCCTCACCCACTTCAATGGCCTTGCACATGAAACTGCATAATACCTTATTGCTTCCTTACATTGCTCCATGTTCGTAAATTCCATTCCCAAATGAAATGTTGGCTTCAGCAAATCAAATTCTGTAAACTGCTTAAACCTAGGAGCTTTTCTTCTGCGGCTACGGTTTTTCACAACTTCATCCTCATCAGATTCTTCATCAAGACTTACAAGTTCGTCGGTATTGTAGTCTTCACTATCAACCTCACCAGGTTCTTCATTGTATTCTTCATTTTCTTCATCAACTACATGTTTATCAAACAAGTTATCATCCTCTTCCAAGACTGTCTTCAACCCTTCTTCATCTGACTGCTCAAACTCAGAGTCAATCAACTCAATGTCTGTCTCACTATCATCATCTTCAGCCTCATCATCTTCACTGTCATTTGCCTCATTACCTCCCTCATTATCTGCCTCATCATCACCATCATCATCTAAATCAACATCCACTTCTACAAACTGGTTCCCCAACTCACCAACATCAGTTTCAGTTTCAACTTCTACTTCCAACCCCAATTGTGGAGTAGATGCAGATGCCTGGCTCTCTGGGAAATGTGGTTGATGCTTATATGAGAGATATAAGGGTTGAACTTTAGAGGTAGGTGTATGCTCCACAAACTCAACTACATGGGCATCTACTTTAATTGGAACAAATCCCCTTCTTTTGTTCCAGTAGTGGTACTGTATTTTTTGATGCTCATATCCTAAACAGATAGCAACATCAAACAGGTCAAGCATCGACAGGTGGTCAGCATTACAGTTGTCTGCCCATGTAACCTTACCCTGAACATACTTCCCCTCTAAAATATAACCTCCATGGTGAATTTCTAGGGAGAACAAATCTGGATCACCTAAAAAAAAAAAGATATATAAAACCACTATTTTATCACACCAACTTATCTTTACTACCCAACTACCATTCTAAACTTGAAATTGACTCAGGTCCACTGACAATTAGGCAGATAAAACAACACAAATGCTTCGGGACCACAAGTATTTCCTATTCAAAAAAGCATATCAGACAACACCACAAAATGTACAAACAACCGACAGACCAAGGACCACACAAGCTTAAACAATTTCAAATTGGGAAAAGCGATTACTTACTGTACTTGGGAGGAGGCCCTCTGTTCCGCACCTGCAGAGGCAACACATCTAGACTCATGTTGTGTCGAATCAACAGAGCCAAAAGAAGCTTTATGAAAAAGCTTTCAGATTCCCTCGATATCATCCCTCTCCAACCTTCGATCCTTTTTCCCGCCCTCGAATCGGTACCTTTCTAACCCTACCAATCTGAAAGTGATGTGCGAAGTGTGTGAGAGAGGTTGAGAGAGGTTGAGAGAGGTTGCTAATTCAATCCGCGCTGAATGACGAAAATAACCCTCAACATATAGTCAACGTGGGTCAAATAGACGGATTAATAGATGAAATGTTCGAATTTTGACGGTGGGGGGAACATTGATAATAAAATTTAATTCGAGCCTTTAATTTGCTAAAAAAAGGTCGGGGGGTAAATTGAGAGTTATGTCCAAGTTCGGGGGGCAATTCGGCAGTATACCCTAAAATAAATGAATATAAATGTTAATAGGATAAAAGAAATCATATATCTTACTAAGGGTTAGTGGTTAGTAGTAGTTATTACTAAGGGTCAACCTTTAGTAATGGTTATTACTAAGGGAATCCCACTAGTAAAACAAATATTTATTACTATTTGGAGGGTGGTAGAACCGACACTTTCCCATTATATAAGTTATCACACTGTGGGCAATATAACTGCACCGCTATTCAAGATATAATAAAATGGGTTTTAAAATCACACCACCAATTTTATTACAATAATATATGTTACAACGTGATGGGCAATGGAACTACATCACCATAAAATAATAGGATGGGGGATAAAACTGAGCCATTCCAAATTACAATATGAAAAAATAAATTAAACAAACATAAATGAAACAACATAAAAATTGTGAGAATACAAAAAAGAAAGTTTGCATGTTGTCATAGTAGTAAAGTGAGAGCATATGACAGAGAGGAGATAGAGAAATAACCACATAGCGTTTCGCTGGGAAAATTTAGAGGTAAAGAAGAGAGACTATTGTGCTGATAACGTGTTATAAAATAGACAGAGTATGAAAGTACCACTGAATATTGGTGTGGGATTATATTTGCTCTTGTGGTATTACACTGATAGAATTTTCTCTCGGATAAAACTTTCTAACTCTCAAAGTTCTCTCACTTTTCTCTTCGGATTGGTGTATCTTCTTCTTCGGCTGAGGATCCCTTTTATAGGGAAAGTTACAAGAGCAAAGCAGTTAATGTTTTGCATAAGAATTGGAGGTGAAAACATTTCACCCACAAAAAACGCTTTTTCACTTACATCAATCTACTATTGCATGCACATAAAGTCTTTCTTGCTACATCCACGCACACGTTTCACAACACCCGCAAAAAATTTCGGATAGTTTTTTCACCAACATTTTACCGTAGTAAAGTGATATAGTTTTGACAATGTGCATTGCGTGTTGTTGAACTTCAGATACAACAACACGCAAGGATGCGTTGTTAAAATATCCCCAAAATTCCATTTCTATAACGCGCACTACTTGTTGTAAGCGGTATAACACAACACGCGCGCTCCGCACGTTATGGAAAGTCCAATTCCACAGCGCGTAACTTACGCACGTTATTTGTTAATAACGTGTTATCGTACGGTATTTTTCTTGTACTTGTACTGTGTGTTTGACTAATCTAGATGTGTTTGGAAAAATCTAGCCAAAAGTGATGTAATGGATGATGGTTGAGTGTGGCAAGGAAAACCCTTGCATGAGATAAGAACAAGCCACCCACTTACGTACGTAGTAAAAAACAATACCATTGATTTTTCTGGTCTAGAGCAAAGCTTTTTCCTATAAAATGAGTGCTTAGTCTATTTTGAAATAATAAGAACAATAAGGTGTGCTCATTTACAGATGTGCGACCATAGTATAGATTTAATAAAGTTGCAGGCCATCACATTTCTCCATCTACATCTCTCAACACAGGCTTCAAAGACTGGCATAAATTAATCCAAAGCAGCAAAAACAGAAAAACAAAGATAGCAAATGGGAAAGGGAGGAAAGCCTGATGAAGGTGATGGCTTTGGAGATGCAAGCAGAGATGGTGTTGAACAAAAGAACATGGCTGCTTGGCTTCTTGGGGTTAACACCCTCAAAATCCAACCTTTCAAGCTCCCTAATCTCGGTACCAATTTGTTTTTTTTTCTCAAGCTTTAATTGGATCACTGTTTTTTAACTCAACTTCTTTCACATTTCAGGTCAAATTATTATTTGTGCTGTTATCCTTTTTGCCTAATTGACTTCCTGTGTTCCTTGTTCTCTTGGGATTTCTTTAGGACCCCATGATGTTTTAGTTCGACTCAAGGCTGTTGGCATATGCGGCAGTGATGTTCACCACTTCAAGGTCCCCCCCTCTTTCCCTTCTTGCAGGCACACTGCCTTGGTCAATTGTAACCCACTTCTTCATCGGAAATTCGATTGTTAGTCAATTGTAACCTAATTGACTTACTGTTTTGATTGTTGTTTGTTACTATTTCAGAACATGAGATGTGCAGATTTTGTGGTGAAAGAGCCAATGGTAATTGGCCATGAGTGTGCTGGGTTCGTAGAGGAAGTTGGGAGTGAGGTGAAGCATCTGGTGCCTGGTGACCGTGTGGCACTAGAGCCCGGCATCAATTGCAAGCGATGTGAGCTATGCAAACAAGGCCGATATAATCTATGCCCCGAGATGAAGTTTTTCGGGTCCCCTCCAACTCATGGTTGCCTGGCAAATCAGGTACTCATGTATTTGCAGCATATTATATGCCAGTTGTAACTAGCACAAGATGACACGTGGAGCGTTGTAAGCTTGTCACATGACTGGACTATAACCCTCATTACAGTCTAAAATGCATTTAGGTCGGTCTGTGAGTTGAAATAGTACAAACAACAACACTCACTTTGAGATACTATAGCTTTTTAGTGGGCAATTCAAATTTGAGGCAGGTGTTTGAGATACATGATGTTTTCTTATATTTTATTTTACAGGTTGTCCATCCTGGAGACCTGTGTTTTAAACTACCAAACAACGTGAGCTTGGAGGAAGGGGCAATGTGTGAACCCTTAAGTGTTGGTGTTCATGCTTGTCGTCGGGCTAATGTCGGTCCACGAACAAATGTTTTGGTCATGGGAGCAGGACCTATAGGACTTGTTACATTGTTGGCTGCTCGTGCCTTCGAAGCATCTAGAATTGTCGTGGCGGATGTGAATGACCATCGTTTATCCGTTGCAAGGGCTCTTGGTGCACATGAGATCGTCAAAGTTTCCACAAATATCGAGGTACATGATGTTGTTACATTTTCAGGGTTTGTAAGGTGACATCAACCCTTTTTTCAATGAGTTATCTAAATTATTTTGAAGGAGGTTGCTGAAGAAGTGGCTAAGATAAAAGAAGCTATGGGAACTCGAGTGGATGTAAGCTTCGATTGTGCAGGGTTTAATAAAACTATGGCGACAGCTCTAAGTGCTACTGGTTCCGGTGGCAAAGTTTGCCTTGTGGGAATGGGGCAGAGAGAGCTGACTCTCCCACTCACTTCAGCTACTGCCAGGTATAAATTGATTAATTTATTAGTTAAGTTTGTAAAACTATTAGTATCGTATTTGGTGTCACATCTCTAATAGAGGTATGAGACATGACTCACTTGTGACACACATTATTTGTATTATTTATGATTTCTTGATTTTAATACAGAGAGGTCAATGTGATTGGAATTTTCCGATACAAGAACACATGGCCCTTGTGCCTTGAATTGTTGAGAAGTGGTAAGGTTGATGTGAAGCCCCTGATAACACATCGTCTTGGATTCTCTCAAAAGGAGGTGGAAAAAGCATTTGAAATCAGTGCTGGTGGAGGCAATGCCATTAAGGTCATGTTTAATCTGTAAAATTGGCTCAGGAAATGGAGCCAATCTTTGGTGAAATTTTTGTTTTGCTTTGTTTGCCCAATAATTGGGGTTTGTGGTTGGGTGTTGTACTTATAATTAGCCCATTTTAAACCCATCTAGTCGGGTACTTTCTGTTGTAAAAAAACAACTATTGAAAGGAAAAAGGAGATTGACCGAAAAAAGAGAAGGAACATGTTCTTATGTGATCCCAAAGCGCACAAATACAATCAAATCTTCACGAAAAAACACCTATTGAGGCTTAGATGACCATGTGAAATCTTAATGTTTATCTTTATGGAGATTTCAATAAAAAAAAAATTCAAATTCTGAATTTTTTTTTTGTTTCATTACAAGCGATTGGGGGAGGGGGGTTTACACAAATATTCATTAAGTGTCTGGGGGTTTTGAACCTCTACTCACATGGGTAGAGGTGAAAGAGCCCTAAAGACCAAGTTATAGTCCCTTATGGGGCATTTTCTCAAAGGTGGCCTGAAAAGCAAAGAAAATATAGAACAACTTTGAGTAGTGAAGTTTTTTTTTTTAATTTTTAAAATTAGCGATAATTGTATTCAATAATTGGGTACATTTACCCATAAAGGGTTAATATATAAAGATGGATGCACTGTAACCGCAAAAAGTTAATCAAGATATAGGAGAATACACCGGCGACATCGCACATCTAATATCTCTACTAATAACCCTAAAGACCAAATACATTTCAACGTAACAGTCACACGCATATGTAGAGAAGTTTTTATCCATGAATACTACAGTAAAATAAAGAATTGAATAGATGAACAATGAATTATCACATACTTCAAGTTTGTTTGCTTGTCCAGAGAAACAAGTGGAGAGCTAATTAAGCAGCTAAGGAATTTGATCCAGACATAAATCAAAGCAAATGAAAATGTACGCTAAAAAGAAAAGGCTTCATTTTTGGAAATTTAATATTATAATATTTAATTTAGTACAAGTGTCGTGTTTTAACCAAGTATTGCAACTTTTAGCAATTCAAACAAAACGCACCGCTTGGTATTTAGAGGATATCATATGTAATCATATCGCATCCATTATAAACCCATGGGCATGGCCCTCTTCTTTACAGTAGTAGGAGTTTTCCCCACTCAAGCCAAATCTTCTTTCCAGTCCCGTTCAGAAAGTACAAATATATAATTGGTTCGTTAAAATTTTAAATTGCAAAGCTTCAATTTAAAATTATTGTAATTTTTACAAGTCTCAATTGCTAAAGTTGTACAAGAGTAAAGGTGAAACTGTCTTTAGGTCAAACTACATTAATGTATTTAATACACACCAATTTCTCCTGAAGCCAATTTTGGTGGGGCTTTTGACCCCTTGGGCTACTCCAAACGACCCTAAGAAGTTTGAGAAATACAAAGTCAAAGATAAAAAAGGGTCAGCACACATGTTGCCTAGTTATTTATATAAATATGATGTTTTATTATATTGTCATGAATCTATAGAAAATGTAATTACCAATCTCATGATTGTGTAGGCCGACTCACACTTTTTTTTATTTACCCAAACGATATTAGAAAAGGGGAATTTGAACACAAGTGCAGGAATTGTTCCACTTAAGCTACAAATCTCTTATTACCAACTTACATTGATGACTTTCATGTGTTTCGTTGTTCAACAATCGGCGTACCCTTGCATCGGGCCATTGGAGAATTTGGCTACTCACTTGGTGGCAGTGGCGCAACGACATTGGGGACATCATTATCCCAAAGCAAACTTTTACCATGGCCCTCTTTTTTTTCTTCTTTTTTTTCATTATTGATTATATCAGTTAGTTCTTTTCTAAATTTTCTTCAGTCTTCAAAGCGTGCATTTCTTTTCTCTTTTGATAATTTCCATTTTTACAGTTTAATTTCAGTTTTCTAATTATAATAGGATCTAATTTCAGTTTAATTTCATTTTTACGTCACATATATTAATATTACGTTGTTTTAATAGGATGTATTGAATTCACTCTGTTTGTACAATATCTGGCCAAGTACTCCCAAACACTCCCAAGCCAAAGGGAAGGGAGTACCACATCGACAAAACACAAGAGGAGGGGACTCTCCCTTCTTTATAAAAGAAGACATCTCCCCTTCAAGAAGAGGAGAGTTGGGGCAGGCTACTGGGGCGTCATGGGCTTACCCATGAGCCCATTTATAAGCCCACGGATCATTGGCCTTCAGCCAGATCCTCAATCTTCGGCCTTCGGCATTCTTCCTTTTTCCCCTTGGGTCTAACCCTATGTACAATGTATACACACATTATCATAATGAGAACATAATTCTTCGTGGACGTAGCCCATTATTCGGGTGAACCACGTACATTTGTCTTCTGTATGCATGTCCATTTATTTATCGAATGCTCCTACATACTGAGGGTCCTCACCTTCAACATCCACCTCATCTTTAAGTTGGCCTACTTACTACCTGTCTAGTTTTAGTGCCAACAGTTTGGCGCCGTCTGTGGGAAGCGACACAAAACGCTATGTCGTTCTCCTTCTCGAGTGCTTTCGGCACCCTTGTGAGCCATGCCCTCGGCACCTCCTACCTTTGCATCATTCGGCGCGCACGATGTCTTCAAATCCCCCCAATGATTCGGCATCAGCTTCCATCCAGCTTGCCCAACACTTGCATTGCCGTACGGCACCCCACGGGTAACACTTATTCAGCGCCTCTTCTCAAGACCACATGCCGTACGGCACCTCTGGAGCTACTTCTCCCTTACGGCGCCATCGGCCTTCGGCCTTCGGCACCCTTGCATCATTCGGCACGCGCGATGTCTTCACATCCCCCCAAATGATTCGGCATCGGCCTTCGGCACCTTTGCATCATTCAGCGTGTGCGATGTCTTCACATCCTCCCAATGATTCGGCATCGGCTTTCGGCACACTTGCATCATTCAGCGCGCGCGATGTCTTCACATCCCCCTAAATGATTCGGCATCGGCCTTCGGCCTTCGGCACCCTTGCATCATTCGGTGTGTGCGATGTCTTCACATTCCCCCAATGATTCGGCCTTCGGCACCCTTGCATCATTCGGCGTGTGCGATGTCTTCACATCCCCCCAAATGATTCGGCACCCTTGCATCATTCGGCGCGCGCGATGTCTTCACATCCCCCCCAAATGATTCGGCATCGGCCTTCGGCCTTCGACACCCTTGCATCATTCGGCGTGTGCGATGTCTTCACATCCCCCCAATGATTCGGCATCGACCTTCGACACCCTTGCGTCATTCGGCGCACGCGATGTCTTCACATCCCCCCCAAATGATTCGCCATCGGCACCCTTGCATCATTCGGCGTGTGCGATGTCTTCACATTCCCCCAAATAATTCGGCATCGGCCTTCGGCACCCTTGCATCATTCGGCGTGTGCGATGTCTTCATATCCCCCCATATGATTCGGCTTCTGCCTTCGGCCTTCGGCCTTCGACACCCTTGCATCATTCGGCGTGTGCGATGTCTTCACATCCCCCCAATGATTTGGCCTTCGGCCTTCGGCACCCTTGCATCATTCGGCGTGTGCGATGTCTTCACATCCCCCCAATGATTCGGCATCGGCCTTCGGCACCCTTGCATCATTCGGTGCGCGCGATGTCTTCACATCCCCCCCAAATGATTCGGCATCAGCCTTCGGCCTTCGGCACCTGTTGCATTCCTAAAAGGACACAATTTAATGTGCAAACAACCAATTAAAAATACCCGCAAGTGCACGAATCTATCGAAGTATAGATTGTATAAGTACGGGGTCGATCCCACGAAGAACTTGTCGGTTGTCTATAAGTTCTAATTCGAGTACAAAAAGAACACTTAACTAACACACCACAATGCACAAATGAAAATTTGAAACTAAAAAGAAATATAAAAGAAACAAACAAAACAAAACAAAAAAAAAGAATTGTGCTGTGAACAGTGACCAGCGACCGGTCGTTTGTTAAGAGCGACCGGTCGTTTTTTTGTCTGGCGACCGGTCGTGAGGTAAAAGCGACCGGTCGTTTTAGTACAGAGTCGAAACTTCAGAATTGTGTGCTGAGCGACCGGTCGTGAGACACTAGCGACCGGTCGTTCTTGGGCAGAGTCGTTTTCTCTGTTTTTCCAGTTTCGACCTCTATCCAGTGTTTTGCCTATAACTTTCCAACCGTACGTCCAAAATTCACGTTCTTTATACGGTTGAATTCAGCACAGAAAATGGAAGAACACAACGCGGACCAAAAGTCCAAAACAATTACGGAAACAAATAGAATTTAGTAACAAAGACACGTAACGTGTCAAACACGCAACTCACACACACATTTGGGGGGGGGGGGGTTTGATTTGTTTGAAGTAACCTATTTCTATTGCATGAAAGTAAATGGACTTTGAAATTAAATGAGAATGGCGGAGATGAATTATCAAGATGTGAAATCAAAATGTAACAAACACTAGGGTTTCGGAATCCACCCTAAACAATTCTACCCAAGTTCATGAATACTCAAGTAATGAACTCTAAACGTGTTGATGAAGATGTTCGCAATCAAGACCATGGGTCGTGGCTCAAGACGCATTGATTCTCTCTAATATACGTAAAGTGCATGGTTCGTGCTACAATACTTGTGCCCTCCCCATAACCGAACCTAGGTATGGTTCGTACTTCGATTCAATTACAAGGAGAACCCATTAAGTTCAAAGAGAATATGAACATCACAAGAATCCTAATAGCATGGTGTTTACATTAGGTATTCAAGAAACCAATTCACATGGATGATTCTTACTTCATCCATTTATTGCTTAGGAGAACATGAAGATACACATAATCCCAACAATCTCAAGAAGCATGCTTTCAAAGGTGATCAATCAAAGAAGAACATACATCAAGGATAGATTAATTTGGTGAATTGGAATTCATCAACAATATCTAGAAATTCATACACTCAAGCATCAAAACAAAAAGGTAATCATGTTTAGGGCTTCAACCTAAGCCCTAGCTATGGAGTTTAGTTCCTCATAATCATTTCAAACACAAATTCAAAATGAAATTAGAAAGAGTTTACAGATTTTCAGAAAATGATGAAAGCTTCAAGATCATCAATGGTGGAAGTCTTCTTCTCCACTTTTCTTGACTGCACCTTGGCTTTCTCCTAGCTCCAAGCTCCAAAATCTGCTCTCAATTGTGTAGAATGGTGGAATCCCTCTCTCCCGTTGCAAAAACTCCCCCAAATCTGATTGCAATCCCTTTTGACTTCTCTCTCTCCTCCTTTCCAGCTTTTCTTTTAGTATAAAACTTATTCTTTCTCTAAAGCTATTGCCCATTGTCCCCTTGCAAATGATGAAACCTTGTTTTAAGGTATAATCCAAGGCTCCAATTGACTCAGGAAATGCCACTCAAATGCAATCCATTGTTACCAAAAGGTGTGGTAACAAGTAGAAATAAAATGCTATTAAGTGGGGGTGAAAACTGGGCCAAAACAAACATCCAGAGCCAGCGTCAATTGTCCGATCAGCTGGATAGGCTACACTTGCCCAATGGAGCTCAAATTTGGATATGTTGTAGTTAACATCCATTGGAACAAGTCTTATGAAGATCATCACCTCATCCAAGGACCGGAACATGCTGATCCAAGGCCACGAAGTTGACCTACGAAAATGAACAAAAACAGAATTTATATCAAATAATGCACTTTTAGCTCATTTTCATACAAACCAAGGTAAAACCTATTAAAACACAAAAAAGAAGTAAAAAGCTATAAAATGTCAAGAACTAACTCAAAATAGTGGGTGAATAACATGAAAAATCATGTGTAAAAATGAACCGAACAAACTTCGCAAACTTATCTTTTGCTAGTCCTCGAGCAAAACAGAAATTAAAACAAGACTCGAAACAAAACTTTCCGAACACTTTCTAAGGAGAGAGCAACTCATGCAAACGACTCAAAAGTTTTCACAAGAAAAACTCAGTTTACACATTATTCACAAGGCGGCAAAATTCATAACACAACATGCTCAAGTGTAGTAGTGTGATGGCCAAATGGAACTCATTCTCCAATTTCAGTTTTCACACAACTTCAAAAATCATACCAAGCACAAATGTAACTTCAAATCTCACCAAAGTTGTCCTCTCACAAATGAATCACTCGGAAGAGGGTTACAATGCATCACTCAATAATAAATATGAGAATAGAGTTAAACCATACGGGACTTAACTCAAAATTAGCAAGATGAAAAACATGCATGAATATGATCTCAAGAAGGATGCTAAACACTTAAAAGCTGAAAAATGTGTGCAAATCAACCACATGACATTTAGGATCAATTTAGGTCTTTATTATAGGTTGTAATGGGGCTAAGGGTGTAAGGTGAGTAAGAAATGAAGGATATGGATACAACAAAGTCCAAGGAACTCACAATGTAAGAGCATATAATCGTTGACTAAAAGACTTTGAAACATCACGCTTGAGATTTTCACTCAGTTTTTGGTGATCAAATAGACCACAAAGCCTTATACCTCCACTAATTATGATTCACACTCCTTCCTTCCATTCGAACAACCAAGAAACATGGAATTGAATTTGAAACCATTGCCACTTAACCACAACTTTTCTCTTTTCTTTCACCCTTTTAGTGAAGTACTCTTTTTTTTTTTTTTTTTTTTTTTTTTTTTTTTTTTTTTTTTTTTCAATTAGGTGTAATAACCCTTCCCAAACTTAGCATGAAAAACACATCTAAATTAAAGCTCACGAGTTCCTTAGAAAGGTAAATTCTTGTTTTTCAGGCTAAGGCTAGAAGTAATAATTGGTTACTTGAAAGAAAAGGCATACATGTAGGCTCAAAGTGGTTACAATGGAAAATCATGCTTAAGCATGCATAAGGTTAGCTTGAAAGGCACAAACGGTCCAAAGAGGGCCTTAATATCATTTCTCAAATGTCATGTAATCAAATTGCACAAGAATGAGTAACTTTTAAGTGCTCAACCAAATCAATGAATAATGAGATCAGACAACAACTCAGATGACAAGAAAAGTAAGAATATGTGTATAACACTCATGAATTGAAGCACAAGGCTCAAAGCTCACATTATATGGTTATACAAGTCTAATTCATGCTTGATACAATTCTTTGGATCATGCAAGTCCCTCAACTGGAGAATTATGAAACAAATGGCAAGTGCATAGAGGGTTTCAAACATATCATGCTAGAACGATGCCATTTAGTGAATAACAAATTATATATATATATATATATATATATATATATATATATATTTTTTTTTTTTAACATCTTCAATCAAGTCATGTAAACATTCATCACAATCTCATCATATATGTCCGGAAAGTGACTTGAAAACAAAAAAAACTCAAAACTGAAAAGAAAACAGAACAAATTAAAGCAAGAATTTAAGCGAAACGAAAAAGACTTGCTATCCCTTCCCAAACTTAGAAATAAACATTGTCCTCAATGTTAAAGAATTCAGGCATTAACAACGTTATAACAAGAAATAAAGGGAAAGAGCAAGTAAATACAAAAACAAATAAGAAAAACAACTACAACACGGTTGCAAAACGAAACAAAACAAAACAACACCAAACAAAACCAAACAGTAAGCCCTAACAACAATCGTACACATGCAGAAATCCAGCCCAATGAAATGCACAAACCAAATGAAAGCCCAACCCAAACGAAAGCCCAAAAGCGAAGAAAGTAAATAAAACAGAGAAACCAAGTCAGAAGCACAAAGAGCGAGGACTCAGTAAAATAGAAAAAAGTGGGCCCTGAAGTCTCGGCACCTGTGAGTCACGGGAAACAAAGTGAGAGACGTGTCGACAAGCAGCGGTCTCTCTCTCGGTCCCAAGCCAGAATTATTGGCTTCATAGGAAGGTGTGACGACTTTTGTTTCTCAAAAGTGCTGAAAGGCAGAACTGTAATTAAAGGGGTTGGGGACCAGGTGAGGTGACCTAAGGGGATAGGCCGTAAGGGCCGCGCAAAACGCAGAAGCGCCGTGTCTAGGGTTACGTAGAAACTAACTCTATAAAAGAAGAAGAGAAAGAGTTGGGGAAAAACACACAAACGCAGAAACACACAACAGAGAAAAGAAAGAACAAAAGAAAAGAAAGTTCAAATGGCTTCTTCCTACCCATTCTCGCTGGATCTCAACCTAGCTCCACCGACTCAGACTCGGGGCCAAGCAGTGGCACCAGTGTGGATGCCCTACTTTGCCTCTGCACGGGGGCACGTGACAGTGAATGACTCGATACTGCTGGACAACGATGTTGCCCTTGGAGTTGCTAGAAATCTAGTAACTCCCAAGGATATACGGGTGCTGGGATCAAGGGATGACAACCGGGTCGTGAGCGATGCTCTGGCACTAAGCGTGCAAAGCACCGCAACAGTCGCAAGTGTGGGTCATCGCCTACTTGCGAAGTCCCATGAAGTGGAGGTGCTAAGAGGTCAGTTGGCGGCGGAGCGAAGTATGGTGGAAGAGTGCCAGAGTATTATTAAAAGTTTAAAAAGGGAAAGGGCAAGGATAGTGGAGGTGAATCGACACCAGCTAGAGGCGTTGCGGGAAGAGAACCAAAATCTCTCAAAGATGGTAAGTGTTTACGCCCATGACATGAGAAAGCAGCTGGAGGACCTGGACCAACCGGGTAAACGCAAGAAAACCGATCGCGAGAGTAGGTATGCTCAAGCTAAGAGTGCGATCTTTGGGAGCTCGAGTGATGAGCCCCAAGAGGCTGTGCGTGAAGCCCCGGAAGAGGATAGCCATAGGGCTAAACTCAAAGGTCCAATGGCCGAGACACCGAGCACTGTGAAAGAATAATTTCTAATGTATTAGTGGTGTGCCTGGTTGTCTTTGCCCTTTCCGTGTATTTGTTTGTTGTTTTTTTTTTTTTTTTTTGTCAGAAATAAAAGAAATGAAGTTGCAAAAGAAAAAGAAGCACACTTCCCAAACAAAACAAAGACGACAGCCGAAAGGGAAAACACACTTCCCTAACTAAAATAAGACAAAGGTGATAGCCGAAAGGGAAAGGCAAAAACACAAAACACTAGAAAAACACGGAAAAAAGAAAAGTAAAGTGAAAGTTAATGTGCTCCCCCTTGAAGCGATTAGGTCGAGCATGCCCGGGAAATCCGAAATGGCGTTGGCTCTCCCTCTCATCTGCATATGTCTATTTAAGCCACGCCTCTGCAAGCGGAAGAGTACCCTGCAATTCTTTCTGCAAACTCAAGGAAAACCATCAAAAACATCCAAAAACAAAACAATGGCATCCACATGTACTCACCTTGATGATCTCAACCTTGAGCTGTCACTAGCACCACCAAATTCCCAGATAAGGGCTCCTCCAAACCCTATCTTCCCAAACTCCTCATACCACCATGGCTCGGCCTCAAACTTCTCTGAGGTGGTGCCGCGAAGGGCAGTAATGCCGGAGGGCATGACTGTCAGCAGACTGACAGTTGCAGATCACCTGCATGTGGCGCAGAGGTCTGACCAGATGGCAGTGGACGAGTCCCACAATCTAACCGTGCTCAACGCGGTCTCGGCCACAAATTTGGGCATGCGCCTACTGGCGAGAACACGAGAGTGCGGGGCACTGAGTGAGGAGGTGGCGGCCCTGAAAGCTCTGGTGGCGGACCTGCAGAAGCGGCTCTACAGCGCCAACCAGCATGTAGAGATGCTGCAGAAAAGGAACGAAGATCATGTAGAGCTGCTGCAGATTCTACAAGCAAGAACAGACAGAGGCAATTAGCAGAAGCCTCAGCTAGCTCAAAATGCAAAAGAAACAAGTGATTCATAAATTTATTGTTTTTTTTTTTTTGTGTGTGTGTGTGTGTGTGTGTGTGTGTGTAGAATCACATGTTTTGGAATGAAATAAGCATTTGAGCCAAAATTCTGAGTGCAAAATCATAAAGCAACCTACTTCCCAAACTTATATGAAACAATGTTTATAAATGATGGAGATTTAATACTAAACAATGCCATATAGAAAAATTGGGATGGATAATCACAAAATAAAAGAAATAGTAAACAATTAAAAGTTGAACTAACAGTAAAAGTTGAAACAAACAAACTAATAACCGTCTCAAAATAAAACCCAAAAACAAAATAAATTAAAAGTTCAAAAGGGTACAAAGCTCAAAGTACTACTGATCATCATCAGTCTCATCATCATCATCACCATCAACATCATCACCATCAACATGTGCAGAGGTCCCGGGATGACCTGGCATCTGGAGGTGCGTCCAAATGGCGTCAATGGAAGTGCTCATATGCTGCATCTGCTGATACTGGAGCATCTGCAAGTCCCAAATGGCTTGGAGAGAGGGCTCCCAAGCAGAAGTGTCGACAGTGGGAGCAGGCGGGAATGGCTGGAATGAGGCCGGCCCGTGTGGTGGTGGTGGTGGCATATGAGGCGGCACTGGAGCAGGTGCGGGTGCAGATGCATGTGCATGGCGCCTCTGAGAGATACTCTTGGACACAGAAGTGTCCGAAATGGGACCCATGGGCTCAACATATATATCAGTGGGGCGAGCCCGAACACCTGAGCGGTCACAAATCATGCTAACAAGGCAAGGATAATAAATTATGCTTTTCTTACGTGCACAAGCCTTCAGGCGTTCAAAAATGATGTCAACAACTGGTAGGATAAAAGTTCCCTCATGCAAAATTTGCAGGATCTTGACCCCTACTGATGGAATTTCCGACTGTTGGCCGGATGGATAAATGTTGTGGCGCACAAAGCTCCACAGGATGGCAAAGTAGGGTGTCAACTTACCCTGAATGAGGACAGTCTTTTTAGTTTGAGATGCAAAGGCAGCAGGGTCAGCATAAAAAAGTGTTTCAGCTGCCCTTTGCATGTCAAAATCCTCACCCAAAAATTGTCTCCAATTAACAGTATTCTCTCTGTCACTTATTTGAAGAACCTCAGAGATAATGGAGGTGGATAGTACAATATTTTTGCCCCGAACCTTAAGGGGCACCTCTGCATTACGTCTAAGTTCTTCCCTAGGGAAAGCGGCATAAAACTCACGCACAATTGATTCATTATATTTTGCATAGATGTGAGCTAAGGGTAGGAGGTTTCGGTCCCTAATAAGGTGCCGGACTTGAATAAGTCCAGCGGTTTGGATGGAGGGACTAAGATCTAAGTTACGCTCAGTAACCACAGTGGCAGTGAGCATTGCCTCTTCCGGTTGAGGTGCACTTCGTGAAGAAGATGCACCCCCTCTGGTACCCTGTCTAGCTCTAGACATCTAAGGAGAAAAAAAACCAATATGCACAAAACAAATCAACAACAAAATTCATGCCACAATTCCCAAACATGCAATACGCCACAATTATACCAATATCAAAACCAAAATGCATGCACATAGCCAAAATTTGCCACAATACAAATATACACCAATTCGAACGAGTCGACAATTTAATCACAATTAATCACAATGCCACAATATTAATCACAATGCACAATTAAGCCAAAATTCCAAAATGTAAACAACATTCCCAACATTCAACCAAAATGACAAAATTCCAATAATAAACACAAATAACAACAACAATAATCAAATAAGAGATTGAGAGTGAGAAAAACATACCCAATTGAGGAAAATCACACCAAATGATAAACACAAGCCAAACCCAAAACAAAAACAAGAGAAACAACAAATTAGAAACAAAACAACTATAGGAATGCATTAGAGTAAGAAAATCAAAGAGAAAACACCAAGAAAAATTCGAAAATTACCTTGGTGCTACAGTAACCCTAACTGAAAATCACCTCAAATTGAAGAAAACACTTGAAATTTCAAGGAATAGATGCCAAAAACGGATTCTACTCGAAAAATTAAGTGAGAAAAGTGTGATTTGGGTTAGGATTAGGGTGGGTTGTGAGGGAGGTAGAGGGAGGGAGAAGAGAGAAGTCGAAGGGGGGTGAGTCTGTCGCTGGGAAGAAGAGGAAGTGAGGAGAGAGAAGAGAGAAAGGAAAGAAAAAGACGGTTTTTAAAAAAAATCGCGACGAGCGACCGGTCGCGAGTGAAAAGCGACCGGTCGCTTTGAAGCAGATTCAATTTTTAAGAAAAACAACGAGCGACCGGTCGCGAGTGAAAAGCGACCGGTCGTTTCGAAGCAGATTCAATTTTTAAGAAAAACAACGAGCGACCGGTCGCGAGTGAAAAGCGACCGGTCGTTTCGAAGCAGATTCAATTTTAAGAAAAACAACGAGCGACCGGTCGCGAGTGAAAAGCGACCGGTCGTTTCGAAGCAGATTCAATTTTTTTTTTTTTTTTTTAAGAAAAACAACGAGCGACCGGTCGCGAGTGAAAAGCGACCGGTCGTTTCGAAGCAGATTCAATTTTTTCTGAAACTCCAAACGAGCGACCGGTCGCGAGGCATGTACGACCGGTCGTTCTCTCTCTCTCTCTCTCTCTTTTTTTTTTTTTTTCTTTTTTTTTTTTTTTTGGGTTGAAAACTTTATTAAGGACTTACCTTCCCAACTCAGTTTTGCATCCCCGAATGTATATCAATGAAGTGAAGCACTTCATCTTCTTGATGCAAAGTATTTTCGTGGTAGATTTTCAACCTATGCCCATTAACTTTGAATTCCTTTCCTATGCCTATTGGTCGGATTTCAACTGCACCATAGGAAAAGACATTAGTAACAACAAATGGGCCAGTCCAGTGGGAACGAAGCTTACCTGGAAAGAGTTTGAACCTAGAGTTAAAGAGTAATACTCTTTGCCCTACTTCAAACGACCTTCTAATGATATGCTTATCATGAAACGCCTTTGTTTTTTCTTTGTAAATTTTTGCGTTCTCATAAGCATCATTGCGAAGCTCATCCAGTTCGCTCAGTTGTAACCTTCTGATATCTCCTGCTTCCTTCATGTCGAAGTTGTACTTCTTAATTGCCCAAAGGGCCCTGTGTTCAAGCTCAACAGGTAGATGACAAGGTTTACCAAAGATTAAGCGAAATGGAGACATACCGATTGGAGTTTTGTAAGCAGTTCGGTAGGCCCAGAGAGCATCGTTAAGGCGCAAAGACCAATCCTTTCGAGTAGGACCAACAGTCTTCTCTAATATATGCTTCACCTCTCTGTTAGAAATCTCCACTTGTCCACTAGTCTGAGGGTGATAGGGGGTGGACACCTTGTGAGTTATGCCATACTTCTTGAGTAGGGTCTCAAATGATCGGTTGCAAAAATGGGATCCCCCATCACTAATGATGGCCCTCGGTGTTCCAAACCTACAAAAGATATTGGCTCGAAGGAAGCTAAGAACAACTTTCGCATCATTAGTCTTGGTTGGAATTGCTTCCACCCATTTTGAAACATAATCAACCGCAAGTAGAATAAATAGATTTCCAAAAGATGAAGGAAATGGACCCATGAAATCTATTCCCCAAACATCAAATATTTCAACAATTAGAATTGGGTTTAAAGGCATTTGATTTCGAGATGAAATGTTACCCATTCGTTGACACCTATCACAAGATAGACAGAATTGTGATGCATCTTTGAACAAGCTTGGCCAATAGAATCCACTTTGCAAAACTTTTAAAGCTGTCTTCTTGGCTCCAAAGTGGCCACCACATGCGTTCGAATGACAGAATGTGAGTATGGACTGAGATTCGGTCTCGGGAACACATCGCCTAATCACGGAGTCCGAACAATACTTCCACAAATATGGGTCATCCCACACATATGACTTGGTGGTTTTCAGCAATTTGTCCTTTTGACCTCTTGACAAATCCCTTGGTATATTTCCTGTAGCGAGAAAGTTGATAATGTCAGCATACCATGGGTCAGAAATTTGTAATGCAAAAAGTTGCTCATCAGGAAAGGATTCACGAAGAGGAAGAGTGTCTTCTTCGGTATTGGAGTTAGTGATCAATCGGCTAAGGTGGTCAGCTACCACATTCTCCGATCCCTTCTTATCTCTGATTTCAATATCAAACTCTTGGAGCAACAAAATCCATCGTATCAATCTTGGTTTTGCTTCCTTCTTTGCCAAGAGATATTTCAAAGCTGCATGATCAGTGAAAACAATTACTTTAGAGCCTATCAAGTACGAACGAAATTTCTCTAAAGCAAAAATTACAGCTAACAGCTCTTTCTCAGTAGTTGAATAGTTCAACTGAGCATCATTAAGGGTACGGCTTGCATAATATATTGCATGCAATCTCTTCTCAACTCTTTGTCCTAATACAGCTCCAACTGCAAAATCAGATGCATCACACATTAATTCAAAAGGTAAATTCCAATTTGGAGGCATAATGATAGGTGCAGTTGTGAGAAGAGTTTTGAGCCTTTGAAAAGCTGCCAAACATTCATCATTAAGATCAAAATTTGCATCTTTGGCAAGCAAGCTACACAATGGTCGAGAGATCTTAGAAAAATCTTTTATGAATCTTCTATAGAACCCGGCATGTCCTAAGAAGGATCGGATCTCTTTCACTGATGTGGGAGGTGACAACCCGCTTATCACATCTACTTTGGCTCTGTCAACCTCAATGCCTTGACTGGAAATCACATGACCTAAAACGATTCCCTGTTGTACCATGAAATGACACTTTTCCCAATTGAGAATTAAGTTGCATTCCCGGCATCTTTGCAAAACTAAAGACAAGTTGTTAAGGCATGAATCAAATGAATGACCAAACACACTAAAATCATCCATGAATACTTCAATAAATTTTTCTACCATATCGGAGAAAATACTCATCATGCATCGTTGGAAGGTGGCCGGGGCATTACACAATCCAAATGGCATACGCCGGTAGGCGAAGGTACCATAAGGACATGTGAATGTCGTCTTGTGTTGGTCTTCAGGAGCGATGGCAATTTGATTGTATCCTGAATAGCCATCCAAGAAGCAGTAGTAACTGTGACCTGCAAGACGTTCAAGCATTTGGTCAATAAATGGTAATGGAAAATGATCTTTTCGGGTGGCGGTATTTAATTTTCTATAATCAATACAAACACGCCATCCCGTTTTGACACGAGAAGGAATAAGTTCATTTCCCTCATTTCTTACAACAGTTATTCCTGACTTTTTAGGAACCACTTGGACCGGGCTTACCCACTTGCTATCGGAAATAGGATAAATTATACCCACATCCAATAGCTTCAGAATTTCTTTTCGGACTACCTCTGTCATGATTGGGTTTAACCTGCGTTGAGCATCCTTTGTGGGTTTGGAATCAATTTCCAGTAAAATTCTATGCATGCATCTTGTTGGGCTTATTCCCTTGATGTCCGCAATACTCCAACCAATTGCTCCCTTGTGTTCTCTTAACACTTGCATCAACTTCTGTTCATTTTCCACATTGAGATTGCTAGCAATAATCACGGGCAATGTCTCTGTTTTACCTAAATAAACATACTTCAAGTGGGATGGCAATGGTTTGAGCTCTAACTCGGGTGCCCTGTCAAGAGAAGGAACAAGTTTTTCAGTATTGACTGGCAAAGGTATAAAATTTGGAGTGTACTTACGTGGTATGGCTGGACATGCATCAAGGAATTTCACAGCCTCAAGTAACTCATTATCAACAATTTCAGCAACTTGAGGATTTTGTGTCAACACCTTTTCTAATGAATCTGTACCATGAGTACTATTAAATGTATTTTGCACAATATGACACAATGTATCAATACGAAAACATTCATGTTCATCATTGGGGAGTTTGAAGGCATCATATACTTTGAACTTTATTGTTTCCCCTTGAACTGTCATTGTCAATGTTCCTTGTCGAACATTGATCACAGTATCTGCAGTGGCCATGAAAGGGCGGCCAAGAATCAATGGAAGATCCGCACCCGGAATAGGAGCTTCTTCCATCTCTAGCACCAAAAAGTCAGCTGGTAAGATGAGATCATTTACTTTCACAAGTACATCTTCCAAAATTCCTCTTGGATATCTCACTGATCGGTCCGCCAATTGAATGCTGACAGAAGTTGGTTTAAGATCACCTAAGTTAAGGGCTTCAAAAACAGAATAAGGCATCAGATTAATTGAAGCACCTAAATCAAGTAAAGCTTTGTCAAACAATTTATCTCCAATTATGCAAGGAATTGTAAAACTTCCTGGATCTTTCAATTTGGGAGGGAGCTTCCTTTGCAAAACAGCAGAAGCTTTTTCCGTTAGTGCAACCGTTTCATGATCTTGGAATCTCCTCTTGGTGGTACAAAGGTCCTTCAAAAACTTTGCATAACTCGGAATTTGCTTGATTGCATCCAAGAGAGGAATATTGACTTGCACTTTTCTGAAGGTTTCCAATATTTCCTTGGCTTGTTGAATTTTTTTGGAACTCATAAGCCTGTGAGGAAAAGGAGCACGTAAGATTTCTTCGTCAGTAGGTTCACGACTTACCTTCTCCTTTCTTGCCCTTCTTGCAAGTTCATGCTTTGGGATCCACTCGGATGAAGAAGCTGCTTGCTTATCTTTCTCTTTGTTGCTTTCATCCTTTTCTTTAGGCTCAGCCACTTGTTCAACCTGCATGTCATCAACATTGTGAATCAAATCTTTAGAACCATCAATTTCACCAATTACCTTACCAGTTCTCAAGGTAACTGCTTGAACATGCTCACGCCCAGTTGGATTAATCTCTGGTTGGCTAGGCATCATACCAGGTTCCCTTTGACTCAAAGCTTGAGCAATTTGCCCCACTTGATTTTCTAGATTGGAAATGGCCTTATCCGTTTTCTGCATGTGGGTGTCATTCCTCTGCATGTAGCTTTTTGTCTCAGTGATGAAACTATCTGTGTTTCTAGCCATGGAAGCAACAAGTTCTTCCAAAGATTTTCCTGTAGATTGTGGTTGAGGTGGTGGTTGTGGTGGATTGTAGTAGTGCATTTGACCATGAGGTGGGCGAGTATGTTGTTGACCTTGAGGTGGTTGAGTTGGCCCTTGTTGAACATTCGAATTGTCACTCCACCTGAAATTTGGATGATTTCTCCACCCCGGATTGTATGTTTGTGAGAAAGGATCATTCTTAGGCCACTGATTTCTCTGAAATGAACCCACTGCATTTGCTTCCTCATGTGCCAAGGGACAATCCTCAGTGTCATGACCAATTGTGGAGCAAAATGCACAAACCTTGGATGATCCCGGTGCCAATTTCTTCACCATGTTGGTTAGGTTTGCAATCTGAGCTTCCATACTAGAAAGGGTACTTACATCATAGGATTCCCCTTTTCTGACTGGTCTTTGCCTTGAATTATATTGGCGAGCATTTGCAGCAACAAGATCAAATATTGCTCGCAGTTCTGTTGGAGTCTTGGTCATTATAGTTCCTCCTGCAGCTGCATTCACATTGTTTTGGTCCGCTTCAAAAAGTCCTTCATAGAAGTGTTGCATTAGAAGCCAAGCTTGTATGTTATGATGCGGACAAGTGATTAGAAGTTTCTTGAAACGGTCCCAATAATCCTGGAAGCTTTCTCCCGGCCTTTGCAGAATTCCTGTAATTTGACTTCGGAGTTCATTTGTCCTTTGTGCTGGGAAAAAATGTTGCAAGAACTTTGAAGCAAGATCCGTCCATGTTGTGATGGAATTTGGAGGTAGATAGTGAAGCCATTCCTTTGCTGTATCCTTTAAACTAAATGAGAAAAGTCTCATTCTTATCTCATCACTACTCATGCCTTCGATCTTTATTGTGGAACACACTTCCTCGAAGTCTAGGATATGTGCATTAGGATTTTCTCCAGGATTTCCCAAGAACTTAGGCAATATATGTATCATGCCCGATCTCAACTCAAAGTTTTCCAAAGTGCTTGCGGGATATACTATGCAAGATGGTTGTCCAGTTGTTGGCGGTGAAGAGTATTCTTGCATAGTAAGTTCCGCATTTGCAGCTGCTGCCGCCATTGGTGAAGGTGGAGGTGACTCGACTTTTGGTGAGCTTGGTGATGATGAAAATGGCGAGAGTGAAAAAGGCAATGGAGTAGACACAGCTAGTTGGATGTTCCTTTCTCTCAAAGCTTGAGCTTGGATATCTTCTACAGTGCAATCTAATGAAATATCCAAATTCAGAAGGGACATAAGCAAAATGTTCCTGCAATAAGAAGAAAACAAAAACAAACTCAAATAAAATGAAATGACAAACAAAGAAAAAAAAATGAAAAAAAAATTAAGTACTCTAAATATACTCAAACAAAACATATAAGCAACCGTGCCAGTTCCCCGGCAACGGCGCCAAAAATTGTTGCATTCCTAAAAGGACACAATTTAATGTGCAAACAACCAATTAAAAATACCCGCAAGTGCACGAATCTATCGAAGTATAGATTGTATAAGTACGGGGTCGATCCCACGAAGAACTTGTCGGTTGTCTATAAGTTCTAATTCGAGTACAAAAAGAACACTTAACTAACACACCACAATGCACAAATGAAAATTTGAAACTAAAAAGAAATATAAAAGAAACAAACAAAAAAAAACAAAAAAAAGAATTGTGCTGTGAACAGTGACCAGCGACCGGTCGTTTGTTAAGAGCGACCGGTCGTTTTTTTGTCTGGCGACCGGTCGTGAGGTAAAAGCGACCGGTCGTTTTAGTACAGAGTCGAAACTTCAGAATTGTGTGCTGAGCGACCGGTCGTGAGACACTAGCGACCGGTGGGCAGAGTCGTTTTCTCTGTTTTTCCAGTTTCGACCTCTATCCAGTGTTTTGCCTATAACTTTCCAACCGTACGTCCAAAATTCACGTTCTTTATACGGTTGAATTCAGCACAGAAAATGGAAGAACACAACGCGGACCAAAAGTCCAAAACAATTACGGAAACAAATAGAATTTAGTAACAAAGACACGTAACGTGTCAAACACGCAACTCACACACACATTGGGGGGGGGGGGGGGTTTGATTTGTTTGAAGTAACCTATTTCTATTGCATGAAAGTAAATGGACTTTGAAATTAAATGAGAATGGCGGAGATGAATTATCAAGATGTGAAATCAAAATGTAACAAACACTAGGGTTTCGGAATCCACCCTAAACAATTCTACCCAAGTTCATGAATACTCAAGTAATGAACTCTAAACGTGTTGATGAAGATGTTCGCAATCAAGACCATGGGTCGTGGCTCAAGACGCATTGATTCTCTCTAATATACGTAAAGTGCATGGTTCGTGCTACAATACTTGTGCCCTCCCCATAACCGAACCTAGGTATGGTTCGTACTTCGATTCAATTACAAGGAGAACCCATTAAGTTCAAAGAGAATATGAACATCACAAGAATCCTAATAGCATGGTGTTTACATTAGGTATTCAAGAAACCAATTCACATGGATGATTCTTACTTCATCCATTTATTGCTTAGGAGAACATGAAGATACACATAATCCCAACAATCTCAAGAAGCATGCTTTCAAAGGTGATCAATCAAAGAAGAACATACATCAAGGATAGATTAATTTGGTGAATTGGAATTCATCAACAATATCTAGAAATTCATACACTCAAGCATCAAAACAAAAAGGTAATCATGTTTAGGGCTTCAACCTAAGCCCTAGCTATGGAGTTTAGTTCCTCATAATCATTTCAAACACAAATTCAAAATGAAATTAGAAAGAGTTTACAGATTTTCAGAAAATGATGAAAGCTTCAAGATCATCAATGGTGGAAGTCTTCTTCTCCACTTTTCTTGACTGCACCTTGGCTTTCTCCTAGCTCCAAGCTCCAAAATCTGCTCTCAATTGTGTAGAATGGTGGAATCCCTCTCTCCCGTTGCAAAAACTCCCCCAAATCTGATTGCAATCCCTTTTGACTTCTCTCTCTCCTCCTTTCCAGCTTTTCTTTTAGTATAAAACTTATTCTTTCTCTAAAGCTATTGCCCATTGTCCCCTTGCAAATGATGAAACCTTGTTTTAAGGTATAATCCAAGGCTCCAATTGACTCAGGAAATGCCACTCAAATGCAATCCATTGTTACCAAAAGGTGTGGTAACAAGTAGAAATAAAATGCTATTAAGTGGGGGTGAAAACTGGGCCAAAACAAACATCCAGAGCCAGCGTCAATTGTCCGATCAGCTGGATAGGCTACACTTGCCCAATGGAGCTCAAATTTGGATATGTTGTAGTTAACATCCATTGGAACAAGTCTTATGAAGATCATCACCTCATCCAAGGACCGGAACATGCTGATCCAAGGCCACGAAGTTGACCTACGAAAATGAACAAAAACAGAATTTATATCAAATAATGCACTTTTAGCTCATTTTCATACAAACCAAGGTAAAACCTATTAAAACACAAAAAAGAAGTAAAAAGCTATAAAATGTCAAGAACTAACTCAAAATAGTGGGTGAATAACATGAAAAATCATGTGTAAAAATGAACCGAACAGCACCCTTGCATCATTCGGCGTGTGCGATGTCTTCACATCCCCCCAAATGATTCGGCACCTCATGAAGAATCCTCTCTCTTACGGCGCCAAGGCCACCTGCCGAACGGCACCTCCCAAGAGACATATTTTCATTCCAACGCCTATGCCACCTGCCGAACGGCACTAATGGAGAATCCTCCAAACTTCCAGCACTTATGCCAACTGATTCATTAACTCCGCACCGATGCTGCATACAAGAGAAAGCAAAGAATGAGTTGAAGCATTACTTGGCCAGTGCATTGATGACTACAAGTCCCTAATCAAGAAGTACCTCCTTAAATCGGGAACTTGGGGGACTCCTGTTTGTACAATATCTGGCCAAGCACTCCCAAACACTCCCAAGTCAAAAGGAAGGGAGTCCCACATCGACAAAACACAAGAGGAGGGGACTCTCCCTTTTTTATAAAAGGAGATCTCTCCCCTTCAAGAAGAGGAGAGTTGGGGCAGGCTACTGTGGCTTCATGGGTTTACCCACGAGCCCATTTATAAGCCCACGGATCATTGGCCTTCAGCCAGATCCTCAGCCTTCGACCATCAGCCATCAGCCTTCGACCTTCGGCCTTCGGCCATCAGGCATCGACCTTCGGCCTTCAGCCTTCGGCATTCTTCCTCTTCCCCTTGGGTCTAACCTTATGTATAATGTATACACACATTATCATAATGAGAACATACTTCTTCGTGAACGTAACCCATTATTCGGGTGAACCACGTACATTTGTCTTCTGTATGCATGTCCATTTATTTACCGAATGCTCCTACATACTGAGGGTTCTCACCTTCAACATCCACCTCATCTTTAAGTTGGCCTACTTACTACCTGTCTAGTTTTAGTGCCAACACACTCAAATTATAATACGTGTGTATATATATATATATTAAATTGTGTATTTGATAAACATGAAAATTCCTGAAGCCAATGTGTTTGACTAATCTTGATGTGCTTGGAACAATCTAGCCAAAAGTGATATAAGGGATGGTGGTTGAATGTGGCATGGAAAACCTTGCATGAGATGAGTACTAGCCACCGACATACCTAGGCAAATACCATTAAATGCTGGATTGTTCTGGTATATAAAATAAGGTGTGCTTTTCTAGGCGCATGGCTTGTCTGAGCTTTCTTTTTCTTCCGAGATGTATTTTTTCCGCTTGTGGCTGGATTGCTCCTTGGACCCAAGCCATATGAATGGGCACCATGATCTTTTATATTCCCTTGCCAGTAGCCACGCCTGCCTCCTCGCCCACGTCTGTGAGTACTGCTACGAGAGGAGGTGGCATTCACTTCCTAAGACGCATCATTCATTTCAGGGAATGGTGCTGAGCCTATTGGGCAAGATTGATGATTTTTCAACAAAAGCTCATTGTTCTGCTCGGCCAATAAAAGACAGGATACCAGCTCTGAGTACTTAGTAAAACCACCATGCCTATATTGCTGTTGTAGGAGCACATTTGAAACATGAAAAGTACTGAGGTTTTTTTTTCAAACATATCCTCAGAGATATTCTCCCCACATAACTTCATCAGGGAGGTGATTCTGTGCATCGCCGAGTTGTACTCAAACACTGACTTAAAATCTTGGAATCTCAAGTGTGTCCACTCATATCTGGATCTCGGGAGGATCACCATCTTTTACATAAGGCTTTCCACAAAACCAGTGGGTTATTGACCGCCACGTATTTGCTTTTCAACGCTTCATGGATGTGACGGTGAAGAAAGATCATGGCATTTGTATTTTCTTTTGCGGATGCATCACTTCCATCCACAATGGTTTTTCCAAGGCTATTGGCTTGCAGGTGGATCTTGGCATCTAGGACCCATGATAGATAGTTCCCAAATATATCCAAAGAAGCAAATTCCAACTTTGCTAAGTTTGCCATCTTCAAAAGAAAATGAGATGTATAAGAATTTGCAATAATCTGTTTGCACATTGTTAGAACTTTAGGCCAAAAATATTTTGCATATTTACTCGAAACTTCATATTAGAGATCTGGGACATTAAGCCATTTCTAAACAGGAACTTCAAGTCCTTTAATTGTTTGAGGAACTTCAAGCCCCCATTATTCATGTATATTAACTGATGATTTCTTTCATAAAAATAAAATGCAATAAAATAACAAAATTAAATGGCATATTAATAAAATATTATATATTGGGTTTACCACATTACACACTGGTATTTACAAATGCTTAATTGCATCATCCAAGTTATGTATATCATTGTGGCATTTATATATCCAATATATAATAAGTTATTAAAATAAATGAATATAAATGTTAGTAGGATAAAAGAAATCATATATATATATATATATGTCTTACTAAGGGTTAGTGGTTAGTAATAGTTATTATAGATATTTATAAAAATACCCAATCCTAGACATGTATTTATAAAAATACCCAAGCACTATTTAAACATAGAAACATACCCAAAATGGGTTTTGGGTATGTGTGTAATGATGGGTTTTGGGTATGTTTATAAATGGGTTTTGAGTGTGTGTAATGATGAGTTTTGGGTATGTTTATAAATGCGCCACTATTCAAGGTATAATAAGATGGGTTTTAAAATCACACCACCATTTTTATTACAATAATATATGTTACAATGTGATGGGCAATGGAACTACAGCCCCATAAAATAATAGGATGGGTGATAAAACTTCGTCATTCCAAATTACAATACGAAAAAAATAAATTAAACAAACCTGCATGAAACAATATAAAAATTGTTAGAATACAAAAAAGAAAGTTTGCATGTCGTCGTAGTAGTAGTAAAGTGAGAGTAGACATATGACAGATAGGAGACAAAGAAATAACCACATAGCGTTTAGTTGGGAAAATATAGAGGTAAAGAAGAGAGAATATCGTGCTGATAACGTGTTATAAAATAGACAGAGTATGAAAGTACCGCTGAATATTAAGGTGGGATTGTATTTGCTCTTGTGGTATTACATTGATAAAATTTTCTCTCTCGGATAAAAGTTTCTAACTCTAAAATTTCTCTCACTTTTCTCTTCGGATTGGTGTATCTTCTTCTTCAGCTGAGGATCCCTTTTATAGGGAAAGTTACAAGAGCAAAGCAGTTAATGCTTTGTGTAAGAATTGGAGGTGAAAACATTTCACCCACCAAAAATGATATTTCACTTACATCAATCTACTATTGCATGCGCAGAAAGTCTTTCTTGCTACATCCACACACACGTTTCACAACACCCGCAAAAAATTTCGGATAGTTTTTCAACCAAATTTTATTGTAGTAAAGTGATATAATTTTGACAACATGCATTGCGTGTTGTTGAACTTCAGTTACAACAACACGCAAAGATGCGTTGTTAAAATATCCCCGAAATTCCATTTTTACAATGCGCACTAAATACATGTTGTTGAAAGCGGTATAACACAACACGCGCACTCCGAACGTTGTAGAAAGTCTAATTCCACAACGCATAACTTACGCACGTTGTTTGTTAATAATGTGTTATCTCATGTTATTTTTCTTGTACTGTGTGTTTGACTAATCTAGGTGTGTTTGAAAAAATCTAGCCAAAAGTGACGTAATTGATGATGGTTGAATGTGGAAAGGAAAACCCTTGCATGAGATAAGAACAAGCCACCCACTTACGTACGTAGTCAAAAACAATACCATTGACTGTTCTGGTCTAGAGCAAAGCTTGTTCCTATGACCATAGTAAAGATTTAATAAAGCTGCAGGCCATCACATTTCTCCATCTATATCTCTCAACACAGGCTTCAAAGACTGGCATAAATTAATCCAAAGCAGCAAAAACAGAAAAACAAAGATAGCAAATGGGTAAGGGAGGAAAGCCTGATTAAGGTGATGGAATTGGAGATGCAAGCAGAGATGGTGTTGAACAAGAGAACATGGCTGCTTGGCTTCTTGGGGTTAACACCCTCAAAATCCAACCTTTCAAGCTCCCTAATCTCGGTACCAATTTGTTTTTTTTTCTCAAGCTTTAATTGGATCATTGTTTTTTAACTCAACTTCTTTCACATTTCAGGTCAAATTATTATTTGTGCTGTTATCCTTTTTGCCTAATTGATTTCCTGTGCTCCTTGTTCTCTTCGGATTTCTTTAGGACCCCATGATGTTTTAGTTCGACTCAAGGCTGTTGGCATATGCGGCAGTGATGTCAACAGGAACTTTAGGTCTCTAATTGTTTGAGGAACTTTAGGCTCCCATTGTTCATGTATATTAACTGATGATTTCTTTCATAAAAATAAAGTGCAGTAAAATAACAAAATTAAATGGCATATTAATAAAATATTATATATTGGGTTTACCACATTACACAATGGTATTTACAAATGTTTAATTGCATCGTCCAAGTTGTGTATATCATTGTGGCATTTATATATCCAATATATAATAAGTTATTAAAATATATAAATGAATATAAATGTTAGTAGGATAAAAGAAATCATATATCTTACTAAGGGTCAGTGGTTAGTAATAGTTATTACTAAGGGTCAACCTTCAGTAATGGTTATTACTAAGGGAATCCCACTAGTAAAAATTATTGATAAATAAATATATATTACTATTGGGAGGGTGGTAGAACTGACACTTTCCCATTATATAAGTTATCACATTGTGGGCAGTATAACTGTGCCACTATTCAAGATATAATAAGATGGGTTTTAAAATCACACCACCATTTTTATTACAATAATATATGTTGCAACGTGATGGGCAATGGAACTACACCATCATAAAATAATAGGATGGGGGGATAAAACTACGCAATTCCAAATTACAATACGAAAAAATAAATTAAACAAACATGAATGAAACAACATAAAAATTGTGAGAATACAAAAAAGAAAGTTTGCATGTCGTCATAGTAGTAAAGTGAGAGTAGACATATGACAGAGAGGAGACAGAAATAACCACATAGCGTTTAGCTGGGAAAATTTATTGGTAAAGAAGAGAGACTATCGTGCTGATAATGTGTTATAAAATAGACAGAGTATGAAAGTACCGCTGAATATTGGGGTGGGATTGTATTTGCTCTTGTGGTATTACACTGATAGAATTTTCTCTCTCGGATAAAAGTTTCTAACTCTAAAATTTCTCACTTTTCTCTTCGGATTGGTGTATCTTTTTCTTCAGCTGAGGATCCCTTTTATAGGGAAAGTTATAAGAGCAAAGCATTAAGCGTAAGAATTGGAGGTGAAAACATTTCACCCACCAAAAATACTATTTCACTTACATCAATCTACTATTGCATGCACAGAAAGTCTTTCTTGCTACATCCACACACACGTTTCACAACACCCGCAAAAAATTTTGGATAGTTTTTTCATCAACATTTTATTGTAGTAAAGTGATATAGTTTTGACAGCAAGCGTTGCGTGTTGTTGAACTTCAGATACAACAACACGCAAGGATGCGTTGTTAAAATAACCCCGAAATTCCATTTTTACAACGCGCACTAAATGCAAGTTGTTGAAAGCGGTATAACACAACACGCGCACTCCACATGTTTTGGAAGTCCAATTCCACAACGCGTAACTTACGCCCGTTGTTTGTTAATAATGTTATCGTATGGTATTTTTCTTGTACTGTGTGTTTGACTAATCTAGATGTGTTTTTATGACCTCAAAAAAAAATCTAGATGTGTTTGGAAAAATCTAGCCAAAAGTGATGTAATGGATGATGGTTGAATGTGATGTAATGGATGATGGTTGAATGTGGCAAGGAACTTGCATGAGATAAGAACAAGCCACCCACTTACGTACGTAGTCAAAAACAATACCATTGATTGTTCTGGCCTAGAGCAAAGCTTTTTCCTATAAAATAAGTGCCTAGTCTATTTTGATTTAATAAGGTGTACTCATGTGCGACCATAGTATAGATTTAATAAAGTTGCAGGCCATCACATTTCTCCATCTACATCTCTCAACACGGGCTTCAAAGACTGGCATAAATTAATCCAAAGCAGCAAAAACAGAAAAACAAAGATAGCAAATGGGTAAGGGAGGAAAGCCTGATGGAGGTGATGGCTTTGGAGATACAAGCAGAGATGGTGTTGGACAAGAGAACATGGCTGCTTGGCTTCTTGGTGTTAACACCCTCAAAATCCAACCTTTCAAGCTCCCTAATCTCGGTACCAATTTGTTCTTTTTCTCAAGCTTTAATTGGATCACTGTTTTTTAACTCAACTTCTTTCAGTTTTCAGGTCAAATTATTATTTGTGTTGTGATCCTTTTTGCCTAATTGATTTCCTGTGCTCCTTGTTCTCTTCGGATTTCTTTAGGACCCCATGATGTTTTAGTTCGACTCAAGGCTGTTGGCATATGCGGTAGTGATGTTCACCACTTCAAGGTCCCCCCTCTTTCCCTTCTTGCAGGCACACTGCCTTGGTCAATTGTCATAACCCACTTCTCCATCGGAAATTCGATTGTTAAACAATATAAATATTTACTGTTTTGATTGTTGTTTGTTATACTATTACAGAACATGAGATGTGCAGATTTTGTGGTGAAAGAGCCAATGGTAATTGGGCATGAGTGTGCTGGGATCGTAGAGGAAGTTGGGAGTGAGGTGAAGCATCTGGTGCCTGGTGACCGTGTGGCACTAGAGCCCGGCATCAATTGCAAGCGATGTGACCTATGCAAACAAGGCCGATATAATCTATGCCCCGAGATGAAGTTTTTCGGGTCCCCTCCAACTCACGGTTGCCTGGCAAATCAGGTATACACGTATTTGCAGCATATTATATGCCAGTTGTAACTAGCACAAGATGACACGTGGAGCGTTGTAAGCTTGTCACAAGTGGAACTTTGAAGGGCTGACCCGAATATTATTGAATTGAACTTTTCCCCTGGTTTCGTTGAATTGAACTTTTAGTATTGGATAAGGCTGACTAGAGCATGACTGGACTTTTCCCCCGGGTTTATGTTGGACTTTTGTGCAAGACTTGTGTCTTAGTCTAGAATGTATTTAGGCCTACCAAACACGATTATAACTCTTATCCAATTGAATTTGACTGGTCCTGTGCAGGTCGGTCTGTGAGTTAAATTGTACAAATAACAACACTACTCACTTTGAGATACTATAGTTTTTGTAGTCGGCAATTCAAATTTGAGGCAGGTGTTTGAGATACATGATGTTTTCTTATATTTTATTTTACAGGTTGTCCATCCTGGAGACCTGTGTTTTAAACTACCAAACAACGTGAGCTTGGAGGAAGGGGCAATGTGTGAACCCTTAAGTGTTGGTGTTCATGCTTGTCGTCGGGCTAATGTCGGTCCAGAAACAAATGTTTTGGTCATGGGAGCCGGACCTATAGGACTTGTTACATTGTTGGCTGCTCGTGCCTTCGAAGCATCTAGAATTGTCGTGGCGGATGTGAATGGCCATCGTTTATCCGTTGCAAGGGCTCTTGGTGCACATGAGATCGTCAAAGTTTCCACAAATATCGAGGTACATGATGTTGTTACATTTTCAGGGTTTGTAAGGTGACATCAACCCTTTTTTCAATGAGTTATCTAAATTATTTTGAAGGAGGTTGCTGAAGAAGTGGCTAAGATAAAAGAAGCTATGGGAACTCGAGTGGATGTAAGCTTCGATTGTGCAGGGTTTAATAAAACCATGGCGACAGCTCTGAGTGCTACTGGTTCCGGTGGCAAAGTTTGTCTTGTAGGAATGGGCCAGAGAGAGCTGACTCTCCCACTCACTTCAGCTGCTGCAAGGTATATTAATTCATTTGTTCAGTTTGTAAAACTATTTATATGTCACATCTCTAATAGAGGCGTGAGATATGACTCATTTGTGACACACATTATTTGTATTATTTATGATTTCGTGATTTTAATACAGAGAGGTCAATGTGATTGGAATTTTCCGATACAAGAACACATGGCCCTTGTGCCTCGAATTGTTGAGAAGTGGTAAGGTTGATGTGAAGCCCCTGATAACACATCGTTTTGGATTCTCTCAAAAGGAAGTGGAAAAAGCATTTGAAACCAGTGCTGGTGGAGGCAATGCCATTAAGGTCATGTTTAATCTGTAAAATTGGCTCAAGGAAATGGAGCCAATCTTTGGTGAAATTTTCGTTGTGCTTTGTTTGCCCAATAATTGGGGTTTGTGGTTGGGTGTTGTACTTATAATTAGCCCATTTTAAACCCATCTAGTCGGGTACAAGTTTCTGTTGTAAAAAAAAAACAACTATTGAAAGGAACAAGGAGATTGACCAAAAAAAAAAAGGAACATGTTCTTATGTGATCCCAAAGCAAACAAATACAATCAAATCTTCACCAATAAAACACCTAATACCATCACGAGGCTTATTGAAGGTAGAGAGACGCAACTAAAGGCAGGAACCCTAATTAGATTATCCATATCCCACCCTACTGCAGTCAAGAAATACATGGTGTATAGAACTATTAATTATTATTTTTAGCTTATCACACGCAAGTCACACTTGATCATATAAATAAAATGTTCCATTCAAATTCAACACTTGATCCTTCCTTATGGGGCATTTTCTCAAAGGTGGCCCAAAACAGCCACATTGTTTCAAACGTGACCCCTGGGCATGGCCCTCTTCAATTTAAAATTATTGTAATTCTTACAAATCTCAATTGCTAAAGTTGAAATCTGTCTTTAGGTCAAACTACATTAATGTATTTAATACACACCGATGTCTCCTAAAACCAATTTTGGTGGGGCTTTTGTCCCCTTGGGCTACTCCAAAGGAGAATAAGAAGTTTGAGAAATACAAAGTCAAAGATACATGTTGCCGAGTTATTTATATAAATATGATGCTTTACAGTTTAATTTCAGTTTTTTAATTAATAATGTTACGTTTATAGACTCTTTTTTTATGTCAAGATAGTGGAGACTTCTATTATATTTAATCAACTACTAGAAGGGGCTGGGCTTGGAGTGAAAACTGTGGGCGCATCCTGAACACCAATGTGTTGGTTTGAAGCCGACAATGTCATGAGGACCAAATCAAGCACCAATCTCAAACGCATTGCAGCTCTTCCTTCCATTGAAAAACCTGAAGGAAAAAAAAAACACAAAAGTTTATGTTATGTTATTTGACAGAATATTGAGAGGCTTTGTCTTGATGGGTTTTGATTGCTGTGTAAATCGACTGCCATATGTAGAGGGTACTGTTTGGTGGAATTAAATCTGAAATTACCAAATTTGTCTACCTTATTTGTCCTAAAAATATTGGTAACTATGCTTTAGGGTTTGGTGCACTCTATTCGATACAACATACGTCATTCTAATATGATGTATTGAATTCACTCAAATTATAATACGTGTAAATATATTATTAATATTATGTTGTTCTAATAGAATGTATTGAATTCACTCAAATTATAATACGTGTATTTGATAAACATGAAAATTCCCGAAGCCAATGTGTTTGACTAATCTAGATGTGCTTGGAACAATCTAGCCAAAAGTGATGTAACGGATGGTGGTTGAATGTGGCAAGGAAAGCCTTGCATGAGATGAGTACTAGCACCGACATACGTAGGCAAATATCATTAAATGCTGGATTGTTCTATAAGGTGTGCTTAGTCTAAATTTATTTTCTAAAAAAATAAGGCGTGCTTTAGTTTTTAAAAAAAAAAACTGAAAAAATAAGGTGTGCTTAGTATAAATTTTTTGAGATTTTCTATTTAAACCCCGCACTTCTCTTTGTTCACCCCAATACTTAAATCATTAAGCTGTAAGTTTTATTATTGTGTAAAAAGACAAAAAAGGTCATCCAACTTAATAATTAACTCTAGTATATCCATACACACACCCCAACTTCTTGTTTACAAACTCACTCTCTCTCTTTCTCTCTCTCTCAACAATACCTAAGGGTTTGGGGTTCTATATGTTTGTGTTTTTTTTTCTGCTGGGAACAAAGAAAATTGTGGGGTTTAAATAGAAAATCTCTTTTATTTCTCATTTTTTCAGTTTGGAGTGTATTTAAGGGTAGTTTGGGAAGACACTGGGGTTTTCTTAGAAATTATGAAAATTTCAATTAAAAAATGGGGTGAACTTAGAACATGGGGTGAACTAAGAGAAGTGTGGGGTTTAAATAGAAAATCTCAATTTTTTTTCTAAAAAAATAAGGTGTGCAATTAAAGGATGTGACCCACACGTCATCATATAGATTTAAGGAAGTTGCAGGTCATACATCTCTCAACACAGGCTTCATAAAGACTGGCATAAATCCAAAGCACCAAAATAAAAAAACAAAACTCAGATAGAGAATGGGTAAGGGAGGAAAGCCTGATGGAGGTGATGGTTTTGAGGAAGCCAGCAGAGATGGTTGTGAACAAGAGAACATGGCTGCTTGGCTTCTTGGTATTAACACGCTCAAAATCCAACCTTTCAAGCTCCCTAATCTCGGTACCAATTTGTTCTTTTTCTGGATCACAGTTTTGTTTTACACTCAACTTCTTTCACTTTTCAGGTCAAATTATTATTTGTGATCCTTTTTGCCTAACTGACTTCCTGTGTTCCTTGTTTTCTTGATATTTCTTAGGACCCCGTGATGTTTTAGTTCGACTCAAGGCTGTTGGCATATGTGGCAGTGATGTTCACCACTTCAAGGTCCCCCCCCTCCTTCCCCCTTATTTTCCTTCTTGGGTCTTTATATTCATGATAGAGCAAAGTCGGACACACTGCTCTAATCAACTAACCTAACTCACGTTTTCACGGGAAATTCGATACTTGATGTTTAATAATTGTTAAACAATATATAAATTAATTGGTAAATGGCCTGTTTTGATTGTTGTTTTTTGTTACTATTTCAGAACATGAGATGTGCAGATTTTGTGGTGAAAGAGCCAATGGTAATTGGGCATGAGTGTGCTGGGATCGTAGAGGAAGTTGGGAGTGAGGTGAAGCATCTGGTGCCTGGTGACAGTGTGGCACTAGAGCCCGGCATCAATTGCAAGCGATGTGAGCTATGCAAACAAGGCCGATATAATCTATGCCCCAAGATGAAGTTTTTCGGGTCCCCTCCAACTCATGGTTGCCTGGCAAATCAGGTATGCACGTATTTGCAGCACATTATACGCCAGTTGTAACTAGCACAAGATGACACGTGGAGCGTTGTAAGCTTGGCACAAGTGGAACTTTGAAGGGCCGGCCCGAATATTATCGAATTGAACTTTTAGTATTGGATAAGGCTGACTAGAGCATGACTGGACTTTGAGTTTATTTTAATTGTGACTTCTTTGTGCAAGATTTGTGTCTTAGTCTAAATATGAATTGAGTGCTTGTTTGGCATTGCTTATTTGGGGTGATAAGTGATTTTAAAAAAAAATTTGGAAGCCCAGCCCGTTTGGTAAACTATGAGAAAATAATTATTATTAAAAATTGTTGTGAGAGAAAACTATAAGGGAAAATAGCTAATAAGGTGCTTTCATTTTTTGATTATGCGGGAATTAGTTTCGAAGAGGCGCTGGGTTTAATGATTATGCAGGAATAATTTTTTGATTATGTGGAAATCAATACCAACAACACTATGTGGAAATCAGTACCAACAACACTTTTCACCAAAAGTTTACCAAACACCAAACTGCTTTCTCTCACAGCTGATTTCTCTCACAGCAAATCTGACAGCGATTATTTTCACAGCACAACAATGCCAAACTGGCCCTGAATTGGACCGGTCCTGTGCATGTCGGTCTGTGAGTTGAAATAGTACAAATAACAACACTTGCTTTGAGATACTACAGTTTTTTCAATTGACTTTGAGTTATTTTAATTGTGACTCCTTTGAATATGGAGTCGAATTGACTTTATGTTGAGGAGATGCATTGATATGTTCAATTTATCCATCTCATGACTGGACTTTTGTGCAAGATTTGTGTCTTAGTCTAAAATGCATTTAGGTCGGTCTGTGAGTTGAAATAGTACAAACAACAACACTCACTTTGAGATACTATAGCTTTTTAGTGGGCAATTCAAATTCGAGGCAGGTGTTTGAGATACATGATGTTTTCTTACATTTTATTTTACAGGTTGTCCATCCTGGAGACCTGTGTTTTAAACTACCAAACAATGTGAGCTTGGAGGAAGGGGCAATGTGTGAGCCCTTAAGTGTTGGTGTTCATGCTTGTCGTCGGGCTAATGTCGGGCCAGAAACAAATGTTTTGGTCATGGGAGCAGGACCTATAGGACTTGTTACATTGTTGGCTGCTCGTGCTTTCGAAGCACCTAGAATAGTTGTGGCGGATGTGAATGACCACCGTTTATCCGTTGCAAAGGCTCTTGGTGCACATGAGATCGTCAAAGTTTCCACAAATATTGAGGTACATGCTGCTGTCACATGTTCGGGATTTGTAGGGTGACATCAACCCTTTTTTTTAAATTAGTTTATGTAAATTATTTTGAAGGAGGTTTCTGAAGAAGTTGCTAAAATAAAAGAAGCTATGGGAACTCCAGTGGATGTAAGCTCCGATTGTGCAGGGTTTAATAAAACCATGGCGACAGCTCTGAGTGCTACTGGTTCCGGTGGCAAAGTTTGTCTAGTAGGAATGGGCCAGAGAGAGCTGACTCTGCAAAGTTTGTCTAGTAGGAATGGGCCAGAGAGAGCTGACTCTCCCACTCACTTCAGCTGCTGCAAGGTATATTAATTCATTTGTTCAGTTTGTAAAACTATTTATATGTCACATCTCTAATAGAGGCGTGAGATATGACTCATTTGTGACACACATTATTTGTATTATTTATGATTTCATGATTTTAATACAGAGAGGTCGATGTGATTGGAATTTTCCGATACAAGAACACATGGCCCTTGTGCCTCGAATTGTTGAGAAGTAATAAGGTTGATGTGAAGCCCCTGATAACACATCGTTTTGGATTCTCTCAAAAGGAAATGGAAAAAGCATTTGAAACCAGTGCTGGTGGAGGCAATGCCATTAAGGTCATGTTTAATCTGTAAAATTGGCTCAAGGAAATGGAGCCAATCTTTGGTGAAATTTTCGTTGTGCTTTGTTTGCCCAATAATTGGGGTTTGTGGTTGGGTGTTGTACTTATAATTAGCCCATTTTAAACCCATCTAGTCGGGTACAAGTTTCTGTTGTAAAAAATCAACTATTGAAAGGAACAAGGAGATTGAACAAAAAAAAAAAAAAAAGAACATATTCTTATGTGATCCCAAAGCGCACAAATACAATCAAATCTTCACCAAGAAAACACCTAATATCATCATGAGGCTTATTGAAGGTAGAGAGACGCAACTAAAGGCAGGAACCCTAATTAGATTGTCTATATCCCACCCTATTGCAGTCAAGAAATAAATGGTGTGTAGAACAATTAATTATTATTTTTAGCCTATCACACGCAAATCACACTTGATCATATAAATAAAATGTTCCATTCAAATTCAACACATGTGCATAGATATATAGTCCCTTATGGGGCATTTTCTCAAAGGTGGCCTGAAAAGGAAAGAAAATATAGTCCCTTAATGTATTTAATACACACCAATGTCTCCTGAAGCCAATTTTGGTGGGGCTTTTGTCCCCTTGGGCTACCCCAAAGGAGCCTAAGAAGTTTGAGAAATACAAAGTCAAAGATAAAAAAGGGTCAGCACACATGTTGCCGAGTTATTTATATAAATATGATGCTTTACAGTTTAATTTCAGTTTTTTAATTAATAATGTTACGTTTATAGAGACTCTGGGTTCTTTATGTTCAGAATAAGTCACAGAGACTCTGGGTTCTCTGTGTAGTTTTCATCTCTCCTTTTGTGAGAGCTTTTCATCTCTCCTTTGTGAGAGTTTTATTTGTATTGTTATGGCTTGGTTTTTTCAAGCTTTATCTATGTTTGATTATTCTGAGTTTGCAATCTTAGTTGGGATGCCTATGCCAGAGTTTATTCGATCCTGCGTGATCGTTAGTGGAGGCGCACCAGATTGTCTTAATTTTGATGTTAGACCGCTCCGTTATTGTAATTGCCCTTTGTGGCTAGTTTGTTTTGGCCTTTTATGGCTAATGGCTTTTTTGACTGAATTATGAATGCAATCCTAGAATTTCTCAACAAAAAAAAAAAAGACTCTCTTTTTATGTCAAGATAGTGGAGACTTCTATTATATTTAATCTCAAACGCATTGAAAAACCTGAAGGAAAAAAAAAAACACACAAAAGTTTATGTTATGTTATGTGACAGAATATTGAGAGGCTTTTATGTTAGTTTATGTTATGTTTATCAAACATCATTCTAAATTGTGTATTTGATAAACATGAAAATTCCTGAAGCCAATGTGTTTGACTAATCTTGATGTGCTTGGAACAATCTAGCCAAAAGTGATGTAACGGATGGGGGTTGAATATGACATGGAATATGACATGGAATATGACATGGATATATAAAGTAAGGTGTTCTTAGTCTAAATTTATTTTCTAAAAAAATAAGGTGTGCTTAGTCCAAATTTTTTTTCTAAAAAAATAAGGCGTGCTTAGTCTAAATTTGTTTTTTCTGAAAAAATAAGGTGTGGTTAGTCTAAATTTTTTTTTCTAAAAAAATAAGGTGTGCAATTAAAAGATGTGACCCACACGTCATCATATAGATTTTAAGGAAGTTGCAGGCCATCACATTTCTCCACCTACATCTCTCAACACAGGCTTCATAAAGACTGGCATAAATCCAAAGCACCAAAAAAAAAAAAACAAAACTCAGATAGAGAATGGGTAAGGGAGGAAAGCCTGACGGAGATGATGGTTTTGAGGAAGCCAGCAGAGATGGTTGTGAACGAGAGAACATGGCTGCTTGGCTTCTTGGTGTTAACACCCTCAAAATCCAACCTTTCAAGCTCCCTAATCTCGGTACCAATTTGTTCTTTTTCTGGATCACAGTTTTTTTTTAACACTCAACTTCTTTCACTTTTCCGGTCAAATTATTATTTGTGATCCTTTTGCCCTAACTGACTTCCTGTGTTCCTTGTTTTCTTGGTATTTCTTAGGACCCCGTGATGTTTTAGTTCGACTCAAGGCTGTTGGCATATGTGGCAGTGATGTTCACCACTTCAAGGTCCCCCCCTCCTTCCCCCTTCTTTTCCTTCTTGGGTCTTTATATTCATGATAGAGCAAAGCCGGGCACACTGCTCTAATCAACTAACCTAACTCACGTCTTCACAGGAAATTCGATTCTTGATGTTTATTAATTGTTAAACAATATATACTATAAATTAATTGGTAAATGGCCTGTTTTGATTGTTGTTGTTTGTTACTATTTCAGAACATGAGATGTGCAGATTTTGTGGTGAAAGAGCCAATGGTAATTGGGCATGAGTGTGCTGGGATCGTAGAGGAAGTTGGGAGTGAGGTGAAGCATCTGGTGCCTGGTGACCGTGTGGCACTAGAGCCCGGCATCAATTGCAAGCGATGTGAGCTATGCAAACAAGGCCGATATAATCTATGCCCCGAGATGAAGTTTTTCGCGTCCCCTCCAACTCATGGTTGCCTGGCAAATCAGGTATGCACGTATTTGCAGCATATTATAGGCCAGTTGTAACTAGCACAAGATGACACGTGGAGCGTTGTAAGCTTGGCACAAGTGGAACCTTAAAGCCTGACTAGAGCATGACTGGACTTTGAGTTTATTTTAATTGTGACTTCTTTGAATATGGGTCATGTTGAGGAGGTGTGTTGATAGGTTCAATTTATTCATCTAATAATAGGGTTATTCGTTTTATTAGTCCCTGAATTTTAACCCAATTTGCATTTGAGTCCCTCAATTTCCAAAATTGTTCCTGTGATCCTTCAACTTTAGTTTCGTTAGGACAAATGGTCATGCAGTCAATTTTGTTAACTTTTTCTATTAAATGCAGGGGTAAAATTGTATTTTTATATTATTTTTAATTTCCAATTTCTGAATATTTCTTCCACCCAAAAAATAAAAATAAAAAATAAAAAATCTTATTCCTGTCCTCAGTCAAACTAAAAATTAAAAATTAGTTCTTATTCCTACAGACTTGAATTTTTTTAAAATAAAAATATTTTATTCATATTTTAATTAATTTAAATTTATAAAATTATAAAAATACCATTTTACCTCTGCATTTAACAGAAAAGTTAACAAAATTGACGGAAGTTGAAGGACCACAGAAACGATTTTGGAAATTGAAGAACTCAAATGCAAATCGGGTCTAAGTTTAGGGACTAATAAAACGAATAACCCTTCAATAATAATAGTGTAATTGATCGTATGATAATTAAAGACCCCATCACTATAACCCTCATTACAGTCTCTCTGCTGTTCTGGATTTTTGTGCAAGATTTGTGTCTAAAATGTATTTAGGCCTACCAAACATCGATTATAACTATTGTCCAATTGAATTGGACTGGTCATGTGAGTTGAAATAGTACAAATAACAACACTCACTTTGAGATACTATAGTTTTTTTAGTGGGCAATTCAAATTTGAGGCAGGTGTTTGAGATACATGATGTTTTCTTATATTTTATTTTACAGGTTGTCCATCCTGGAGACCTGTGTTTTAAACTACCAAACAATGTGAGCTTAGAGGAAGGGGCAATGTGTGAGCCCTTAAGTGTTGGTGTTCATGCTTGTCGTCGGGCTAATGTCGGTCCAGAAACAAATGTTTTGGTCATGGGAGCAGGACCTATAGGACTTGTTACATTGTTGGCTGCTCGTGCCTTCGAAGCACCTAGAATAGTCGTGGCGGATGTGAATGACCACCGTTTATCCGTTGCAAAGGCTCTTGGTGCACATGAGATCGTCAAAGTTTCCACAAATATTGAGGTACATGCTGCTGTCACATGTTCGGGATTTGTAGGGTGACATCAACCCTTTTTTCTAATGAGTTTATGTAAATTATTTTGAAGGAGGTTGCTGAAGAAGTTGCTAAAATAAAAGAAGCTATGGGAACTCGAGTGGATGTAAGCCTCGATTGTGCAGGGTTTAATAAAACCATGGCCACAGCTCTGAGTGCTACTGGTTCCGGTGGCAAAGTTTGCCTTGTAGGAATGGGCCAGAGAGAGCTGACTCTCCCACTCACTTCAGCCGCTGCCAGGTATAAATTGATTAATTCATTTGTTCTGTTCGTAAAACTATTTGCATTGTATTTGGTGTCACATCTCTAATAAAGGCATGAGGCATATGACTCACTTGTGACACGCATTATTCGTATTATTTAAGATTTCGTGATTTTAATACAGAGAGGTTGATGTGATTGGAATTTTCCGATACAAGAACACATGGCCCTTGTGCCTCGAATTGTTGGGAAGTGGTAAGGTTGATGTGAAGCCCCTGATAACACATCGTTTTGGATTCTCTCAAAAGGAAGTGGAAAAAGCATTTGAAACCAGTGCTGGTGGAGGCAATGCCATTAAGGTCATGTTTAATCTGTAAAATTGGCTCAAGGAAATGGAGCCAATCTTTGGTGAAATTTTTGTTGTGCTTTGTTTGCCCAATAATCGGGGTTTATGGTTGGGTGTTGTACTTATAATTAGCCCATTTTAAACCCACTTAGTTTGGTATTGCTGTGCTTTTAAAAAAAACTGCTTCTGCTGTGCTATGAAAATAAACAGCTGTAAAATAAAGTAGCTAAGTGTTTGGTAATATGTATTTGTAAAAGTGCTGTGAGTATGAAAAACAGTGTCAAAGTGTTTGGTAAACTTTTATATGGAAGTGCTGTAAAACAGTGTCAAAGTGTTTGGTAAACTTTTATACGGAAGTGCTGTAAGAGTGTATAATGACAAAAAATGGTAATAAAAGTTTAAAATAAAATAAAAATAAAAAAAGTATGATTTAAGTTAACTAATAAAAAAAAAAATTAAAAAAAACTCAAAAGCAGCTGACACCCTTCTTTTTTCCTTTTTCTCATTTTTATTTGTTTCTTCCTCTTCACTTCCTTTCTTTATTCTTCTTCCCTTCCCAGTGTTTTCTTTTCTTCCTTTTCCTCTTCCTTCCCAGGCCCCCCCACCTCTGGCCCTTTTTTTCTTCCTCTTCTCCTCCTTTCTCTTTTCTTCTTCCTTCCCAGACCTTGTTTTTTTTTAAATTTGGTATTTGGGTTTGGCGATGACGCTTGGGACGTCGATGCTACATGCCCGCCTCTCTCTCTTTGCTTTATGGATGTGAATAGTAGGATTATAATATTGGGTTTGTGTTTTGGTGGGGAAGGCAAGGAAGTTGGGGGTTTGGTTTTCTTTTGCTGAAGGAGATAATTGGTGGGTAATCTGGGTGTTGAATTTTATGTGGCTGTAGAGATGATAAACTGTGGAGCTAAGGTTGGGGTTTTTTTTAGTTGGAGGGAAAGAAGATATTCTGGGTCTGTAAAATAGGGAGGTGGGTTGGTGAGGTTTTGGGTTGAGATGGTAGCTTTGACGGATTGAGGAAGGGGAGCAAGTTGCAAAGAGAGGATGAGGTGAGCAATCCAGAAAATCAAAGAGGAACGACACTTGGGAGGTTCGAACTCGGGATTACAAGGATATAGCATGTAATTGTTTGAAACAAATAAGGGCAATATGGGCAATTTGAAAATTTCATTTAAACCTCCGCATGCTTCTCCTCGCAGCAGTTTTTAGAAGCAGGGTGTGAGCTGCTTCTACTTTTTGGCTGTGAATGACAACAGATTATAAAAAAAGCAGGTTGAATTGGTTTTACCAAACACTCAAATCTCCAAAACTTCTTTTCAAAGCTGCTTATTTTTTAAGTTAAGCAATACCAAACTGAGCCTTAGTCGGGTACAAGTTTCTGTTGTAAAAAATAATAATAATAAATAACTATTAAAAGGAACAAGTAGTAAATGTAAACATGTAAGAACTTAATAAATAAGTATCATTTTGTGATAATAATTGTAATAAAGATATAGAAAATAAATTAAATACTAAAATTTCACACTTTTTTAAATATATACAAAACAATGGTTGAATTATTTACTTACTTAAGTACCAAGCAAAACCTTATTTGTTTAGAATAGTCCTCTAATTATTTAAGTTAATACTTAATATTTAATGTAATTTATTTAAGATAAGTATGGACAAAAATATTGAGGAAAATAGCTAATTTTGAATAAAAACATGGAAATCTTGAATAATTTTTCATTAATTTTGTACTATTTCAACTCTACAAACTAGTAAAACTTAGTTGCATAATAAATTGTTTAGTAATCATTAAAAAATTTGGCAAGTTACAACTGAAAAGTTTGGTCACTATATAATATTAATATGTGAAAATTATGTGTATAATACTTGAATTTTGTGTGTATTATTGAAAATTTTGAAAAAAAATACGTGTATTAAACATGAAAGTGGTAAATTCTTTATACGGGTAATAACTCTGAAAAAAGTAAAAAATGAAAAGGGGACAATAGAGACTTGGGTAATGGCCTAATAGTAATGGATAATGCTCTAAACTACTCTAATCGATAAACGAAAATTGGGGAAAAATATTTAAAAGAAAAAAAGGATCCCAGTGTACATATATATATAGAGAGTATAGCAGATCGACTATACTATTTTTTATTTTTTATTTTTTTTAAAAAAAAGAAAAAAAAAATCAGAAAAACAGAGTACGTCAGGCTATACTATTTATACCCAAAAAAATAATAATTTAAAAACGAGTATAGCCGTGCAGCATAATACTGTTTTTTTTTTAAAGGGGAGGGTTAAGTACAGCCGCACGGCTATACTATTTTTTAAAATTTAAAAATCCGAGTATATCTATATTAAAAAAAACGGGTATAGCCGAACGGCTAAACTATTATATATATATATATATATATATATACATAAATTCTCTTATGCGGACGCCGTGTATTTTGTATTACCCCTCTCTGTTTTCCTGCCTGTTTACAATAGGATCCGCACTATAATAACGTGCGGATATCCGGATAAGAGAATAACTGTATATATTCCAATAAGGGTGTTAACAACCACATCAAAAAAATGACAATAAAAAAGGATCGCACATATTTAATATTGAAGCTATTATAAAGACGGCATTCCTTCATTCATCTGAAGTATATCGATGTGGTAAACAATGCATTCAATTTGCCAGAACACAGGAACCAACTCATGGCTTGTTCTTCTACCTCCTTACCTCAAATATTACTTGAGAGGCAGAGTTGGTTAAAAATTCACAGAGATGCTATTCATTCCACTATATAATATGTGAAAATTATGTGTATAATACGAGAATTTTGTGTGTCGTATTGAAAGTTTTGTAAAAACTACGTGTATTAAACATGAGAAACACTTGCATACGTGTATAATACATTATTAAACGTGAAAGTGTTAAAATCTTTATACATATAATAACTGTGAAAAAGTGAAAAACCAAAAAGGGACAATAGACACTCGAGTGATGGCCTAATAGTAACGGATAGGGCTCTTGGGCTATGGAGAAATTTAATTAAGACACCCAAACAATTTCACAAAAGACTTAATAAATAGAAATTAATTATTTTGTGAACTTTTTCTTTAATTTTTTTTTGTATTAAATAATAATTAAAATATAATTACTAATTAAAGTAATTCAAAAAGACTTAATTACATATAATAAATTAAAGAAGTAGGCCAAAAAACAAAAGTAAAGAAACTAATTTTATATTTTTATTTTTTTGATTGAAAAAAAAAAGTGAGAAAGGAAAGGGGATCAAAGATGTAAAAACACTGCGAAAATAATGTGAAACTCACAATGTATGAGATGTATATATGAGTGTGTTACCACTCTCTCTCTCTCTCTCTCTGGACAGTGTGTTACCACTTTTTTTCAATCCATAAGCAGTATTAAGAGCTTAATAAACACAATCCAATTGTTCATTTTTTTATATTAAGTATTCTTAAAGGGAGAAGTTCAAGAAAATCTCTTGATTTTGAAACAAATAAATCCAAATCAAGACATCCACCACACAGTGAAGAACAATAAAAAAAAATCAACCATTAAATTCCAATATAACACTCTTGGTATGATTAGGGCTCATACATAGTTCATCAGATGTATTTAAGAGGTGTTACCACTCTCTCTCTCTGTCTCTACTCTTGCAATTGTTAGTTGTTGTGAGTTGGCTTTATGTTAGAAATATGCAGAAAACTCAACACCCACCAGCTTAGTTCTGCCTTGGCTTTATGTCTCCTCCATATTAAGAACAGAAACAATTCCGTTCTACTCTTAATATCACAAGTGCTTTCATGCATTAGGCCAATGCCAGTCAAAAATCCGATGATTCATATCACATTTAAGGGACAAATTAATATAAAATGATTGTTGAGTAAAATTAAAAATAATTTTTTGTTTTTATTTTATTAATTTTTCTTCATCTTTCATGCCCTTTTTACATGTTTTCTTATCTCTTCACCCCCCACCGCAAAAAGAAGAAGAAGAAGAAGAAGTAGAAACTCTGAAAAATCGACCTAGGCGGCGCCTAGGCGCTCCTAGGCGCTAGGCGGAAGAACACCGCTGCAGTTCACCCTAAACGTTAGGGGTAGGCGCTAGGGAGTTAGGCGGCGCTTGGGCGCCCGCCTAGGCCGCCTGGTGGGTCGGGTGGCTGCTTCTCTACTCTTCTCGATCCAACCAGTGGCGGCGATGGCTTCTTCACTACTCGTCAGAGGTATGTTTGAATTTTTCTTCTTTTTTTCATAGCTGCGGCTGGGCTCACCTTATTTCAAGGGCACGCAAGAGGAGATGATGGAGGCAGAGAAATGAAGGCTGAGAGATGGGAGGTGATGGAGGCGGAGAGATGAGAGATAATTGAGGGTAGGGTTCGTCCAACAAAAGGTGAAGATAGGGTTAGTGAAACGCTGTGTTTCACTTATGGGCTGCTATTTTAACTCCTTTTTTTTTTTGGGTAACAAAGGGGGCTAAAAGCCCAGCACATAACTGGTATTTTCAGTTGTATTGAAGAAAGGTGAAAATAATGTTTAATTACAGGAGGAATATGTACTCAGTAGAATTTACACTTGGATGAAGGTAGAAGAAATCAAGAAACTAACCCCACAAAGCAAGGCAGAATTATGAACCCCATTCACACTTCCTCTGTTTCCTGTGGACGTGGACATGTCGTCTACGAGAGGAGAAGAGAATCTGGAAGAAGCCACTGCCTGCATGCACAAGGAACCGTCACTCCATGACAGTTTCTTGGGAAAGGAAATGTTCCTTTGACAAGCATTGGAGCAAACACCCCCCTCGGACCTGTGCAGAGCGCAACTGCAGTTCTTATGGCAAGGCCTTCGCTCAATTTTGGAGTCCCGCATTGAGCGGCTTCCTTCAAACACATACTGAAACATCATCCTAGCAACTCCTGCGCTAGTCATTCTATTCTTCTCTCTTCTCTGAGTCTCTTACGTATTTATGTTAAGGCTGGCTGTGAGCAAAGAGTAGCCAAGTGTTTGTGTATGGCTGTATGTTGTGTTTGAGTGCGCTGAAACTTTGTGCTATTGCGCATATAGAAGAGGGGATTAATATATGATAAATTAGGTGTGGGGGAAATCAAGAAAAATGTTTGTGCTATTTTTGTTCCCACGTAGTTTAGTATGGTATTCTTGCCAAAGTGGAAAAAGAGCAAGACGAGCATAGATTGATACAAGTCAGAAAGGCTGCTCATTTTATTATATATTGTGCAGGGTTGGTGGCTAAATATATGCAACAAACTAACAAAGGTCTGAGTCAAGCATCACTTTTCGTTATACAAGTAAACGACCCACTAATCACTCACGGGGAATTCTAATATGGTTGTGTGCTTTCATTATTATATTAAATTGCACCATTTAGTGTTGAGATGGTGGATCTCTAGTTTGCAAAGTTTCCATCGATAGTTCTTGCACTGCATATTTGACATCATGTTCTAGGAACTACAGCAACTGGCGCGTAAGGGTTCCTTGGCGCGTAATAACCCTACTTCTCTTCTTTCCTAAGCTTTATATGCAAGTGCAAGCGAGCATATGTGTGATTTACTTTTCTTAAAAATCTTGCTTGCTGTTTTTTACATTTACTGTTTTTGGAAGTGCTTTTGTTACGTATTTGTATAGAACAAGGATGGTCCCGTTGAACTCAAGAGAGGTTTACTGTAGGCACGTTGAACTCAAGAGAAGTTTGCTATGGCGGTGGTTCTTGCAAAAAAAACATTGTTCTTTTTGGCTTTGTCTTCATGTGGTCTTGTCAAGGTAGTTAGGCAAGAAGCCAATTGTGTTTGAGAAATTCAGCTTCTCAATGTAGGGACTTACGAGAGTCAAGAAATTCAGCTTCTCTCTCTCTCTCTCTCTCTCTCTCTCTCTCTCTCTCTCTCTCTCTCTCTCTTGTTTTTGGTGAAGATCATTCTGTTACTTAATTTGAGTGGAAGACCCCACTGATCATTTTAGGAGAACAAAGAAAATGGAGTATAACTTCGGCTTTTTCACAAGAAGAATCGTGCTGTTGAGTAGAAGGCCCCTCTTGTCTCTTCGGGACATTTCTAATGGTTTTTTAAAATAAATTTTACTGTTTTTTTTTAGCTTAAAAATGAGAAAAGAGAAAACACAGAAAAATACAAGGTCATGCTTTGCTAGCAGCAAGGCCGTGCCAGAATTCTGATTAGTAGTAATAACCTTGTAGTTCTATGAGCTCGTGAGCAAACAGCTTCTGTTTATTCTGAGAATCAATGTTATGATATGATGTTTGTTTTCGAGACGCCAAATGTTATGTTGCTTTGTACAATGAAATTGAATATTTTTGTGCCTCTGTACTTTGAGATCAGTAAGTGCACCCCTCACAAATAATTCTCACTTATCTGAATTAAGGTAAATACTTTGAACCTATTTAAAAATTCAATTCAAGGTTGGAATACACTAAATTATGCATTTAGTTGGCATATGAAGCAAGCAGGGTTGTCATGTATCTTGTATTTTGCACAGATTTAGGTTGTATAGCCGGGCGGCCCTACTCAGGGTTTTTTTTAATAAACGGTCTAGCCGTGCGGCTATACAACGGTTTTTATTATTAAAAAAAATAGTATGGCCTCGCGGCTATACTATTTTTAACACGTGGCCAAATAGGCGCCAGGTGGGTCTTTGGTTTTTTTTTTAATAAATAATATAGCCGCGCGTCTATACCCGGAATTTTATATAACAAAAATAGTATAGCCACTCGGCTATACTATTTGGACGGCCGCTAGACATCCCCTGTTTTTCCTTACAAATAGTATAGCCGTCCGGCTATACCATTTTTGACACGTGGAGAAATGGGCCCGGGCGGTCTTTTAAAAAAAATAGTATGGCCGTGCGGCTAGACTCGGATTTTTAAAAAATAAAAATAGTATATCCACCTGGATTTTATTTTATTTTATATCAAATTATGTCTTGCATATGTAATAATAAAATTTTCCCAACTACTACTTATATTGCTCTGTCTACCTTATTCGTTGCTTGCCCACATACACAAAAATGTTCATATATTTCTCAAGCTTTTTCTTTATTATCAATGGATAGAGAGAAGCTTTAAACTTGAGACGTCTTTCAACATTATGGAAAAAAATAACACTAAACTAAGAGTAGGTTAGTATACATTTCCTACATCTTTGTCTTTGACATGTGTGAATGAGTTTACAAGCAAACTTTTACCATGCCCCTTTCTTTCTGTTTTTTCAAAAAAAAAAAATTCATTATTGAATATATCAGTTAGTTCTTTTCTAAATTTTCTTCAATGTCCAGTGTGTATTTCTTTTCTCTTTCGATAATTTCCGTATTTACAGTTTAATTTCAGTTTTCTAATTAGTAATGTCACTTCTATTATATTTAATAAACTAGTACAATTTGGGGAGGTTTGATTGAAAGAAAGAGCCACTACAAACTAAGATATATGCTCTAACCTAAGAAGGATATGTATGCTTGAAATGCATAACAAATAAGCAGTGATAAGTAAATGTGTTTAGGATTAGATACACAGGATAATTCCTGAAGTCAATGTGTTTGGAACAATCTAGCCAAAAGCGATGTAATGGTGTTGAATTTGCCCAGGAAAACCTTTAAGGTCAGTGGTAAAAGCATTTGAAACCAGAGTGCTGATGGAGGCAATGCCATTTGAAACGCAATGCAGCTATTCCTTCCATTGTGAATGAACAAAATTAAGCTTAATTGAATGTGGCTGAATGAGAGAAAGCTCTTGATGGTTTTTAGTTAAGTCAGTGTTGTCAAATGTTCGTAATGCAACGGGTTTTTATAGGAATTGATAGGATGACTAATATGTTTCATAATGATTTGCCTTCTCTGCATGTGAATTTTTTTTTTCTTCAGTCTTCTAAATCCAAATAGAAGCTATATTTGATGATTTTGTAAGGATTAGTAGTGTAAGGATTGGAAATTTGTATCTTAGGCGGATTGGGAGGCATTTGAGTTTCCTTGCTGATTTAGGATGTAAATGATTACCTTATTGGTTAAGGATTTAGGATTTATTTTTAGCTTTTGGCTTTGTATTTTATATTGTGTGTGAGAGGGAGAAAAAAACCGGTTCTATTCTATTTTAACCCAGCTGAATTTGGGACCAATAAATTGACGAAATTTATAAGGGCTCGTTTAGTATCCTACTTGGATCCAATTTTATAAATTCAAAAACAGATTTTAAGTCCAAAACTTAAAAAACCCATTTGGTTGACCCAGTTTTAAAAATCCAAACCCAAAACAAACTACAAAAATCCCTCCATTATTGAAAACAAAACAAGTGAGGTTTTATAGTTTTTTTTTTATGGCTAACGTTAAAAGACCCCTCGAAGGTTTGGGGTCATTCTAAATATGGGCCCCCGAGTTTCAATTTCATCAATTTACACCCGATAGTTTTCAAATTTGACCAATTTAAGCCTTCAGTTAAGTTGAACATTTGGTCAGACGTTAACTGATAACGTGTCCATTGTGGGATCCACCAATCCCTTAAAAATTTAATAAATCAATTATATAATATAATAAAATAACATTAAAAAAAGCTTTAAAAAAAACCTTCCTCTCTTCGTCGAGTCTAATTTCCCTGTTATCAAATCCTATGTGCCCTCTTATAACTCCAGTAGAACCTTAGAGGGTCGCCAACAAGAGATGGCAGATGCGAAGATTTCTAAGATGCTTTGTTTCGACAACTTTCAGGCAATTGATGACATCGGTTTCAACTGGGTCCATACATCAGTGGCAGTGCCTCCTGACTATGTTGGTGTAGGTGGTGTCGCCAGTTGATATCCGGTAGTCGGTGATTGATGAAAGCAATGGTGGTCACCTCAGTGGTAATGACTTCATCAATCGGAAAAAAAATAACCCACAAGGGAACCTTTAGAATTTCAGGTGGATTGATTGATATTCAGGCAGCATAACTTTTTGGTTATGTTTTTTTTATTTTTGGAAATTTTTGGGGTTATTGTTTGTGGCTCACCATGAACTGAATACCTTGAATAGGCTTAATAGAAAAAAAGGATATGCAATTGAGCAAAATTGAGAGAATGAACCAAATCTTTGGGGTTTGAAATAGAAAATAGATGAAAAAGTACTAAAGAAAGAAATGGGTGACTAGGAGATGCAGAGACAATTAGTTAAATGGCAGTGGTACAATAAATGAAGCACATAATTGGGGTTGCTATGAAGGGAGTGGTGGTAAAACTTAGGGGTAAGCTCGGTCTGGGTTGGTTTTGGTTTTACCCAAAACCGTCCACCAAACTGGAGCTCTCGGTGTAACCATTTTCGGCACTGGAGCCAAATCACCATCTCTGGTTAATCGGAGATCTCGGTTAACCAGTTGAATGATTTGATTTGGCTCGGTTTCGGTTTAGACCAGAAGAGGAGAAGAAGATAAGAAGAGAAGGAGAAGGAAGGAAAAACAAAGGAGGAGAAGAAGAAGGGAGAAAAAAAAAAAAGAGGCAACGGAGACAGACAAAAGAAGGGAGAAGAGAAGGAGAGACAGAGACAGATAGAGAAAGGAAGAAGAATAAGGAAAAATAAAATAGAAAGAGAGAGAGAGAGAGGAAGAGGAAGAAGAAGAAGGAAAATAGCCAACCTGCCATATTTTGTGTTGGCATCTGTGCTAAAAAGTTCTTTTTTCACCTTAAAATATACTAGCCTCTTTGCATGCGTCTGCGAGATGTTTTTTTTATTTTATTATATACTAGCCTCTTCGCATGCGCTTCCACGCTTGTGGGAGGCTTTTTTTTTATTTTAATTAAATTTATTTTAGATTTAAGAAAAGATAATGGGTAGTTGTGTTCCTTAAAAGGAGGATCCATTATCTAATTTTTCTTTTAATTTAAAATATTTTTTTATATGAAAAAGTGTGAATTTACCATATTATCCTCATTTAATTAATAATTTCATTTCTTAATGTTTGCATTAATAAGGGCATTTTTTGGTATTTTGAATGTTTCACCATTCTCTGCCTTTTGCTTTATATATACTAGCCTCTCTGCATGCGCTTCCGCGCCTGCAAGAGGCTTTTTTTATAATAAAAAAAAATTTATTTTAGAATTTAAAAAAAGATAATGGGTAGTTGTGTTCCTTAAAAGGAGGATCCATTATCTGATTTTTCTTTTAATTTTAAATTTTTTTAATATGAAAAAGTGTGAATTTACCATATTATCCTCATTTAATTAATAATTTCAATTCTTAATGTTTGCATTAACCAAGGACATTTTCTGGTATTTTGAATGTTTCACCATTCTCTGCCTTTTGCTTTATATGAGTAGCAGAAAGAGTTGAGTCTAAATCAGAAAGGGACTAGAACCTATAATCTAGAAGAACTAGATTAAAAAGGATTTTTAACTAGTTAGAAATGGAAGCTTGACTTTAAGAGAGTTGGTTTGTATATTTAATAATTGGAAGACTAATAATTTGAAGACTTTGAAGACATGGAAGAAGAAATGGAATTGTTAGCTACGGAAGAGAATAGAGAGTATAACAAAATAGTTGACTTGGAAGATGACTTGGGCAACTAAAAAATAAAAAATAGAGAAGTAATGAATAAAATAAATTAATGAATGGATGCAAATTGAAACTAATAAATTAATCATAGACTTAAAAGAAAATGTACATAGGTGAATAAATTATACAAATAAAAAATTATGAGAGCACTAAGTTTAATTAAATAAAGAATATAAATTAATGAAAATAATTGGTCTAACATAAATTAGAATTTAAGGACTATAAAGATAAACACAGAAAATAATATTAATTGGAAATATTATTAACTGTGGAAGCTTTGAAAACAAAGTAAGAACTTACAGAAATCTTAGTTCAATGAAAGCAAGCAATGTCACGCAGGACACTCACACTCCACTCTCACTTACAACTATTGTAGTTGCCTCAGGTCTACAAACTCTGAGAGAACTTTGAAAACTGAAGAAACTTACAATGCTTACTGAACAAAGCTTGCCGAAAACTGAAATGAAAACTTCTAACTTATAGCCTTGGCTTACAAGAGAAGACAAAATAACTTTTGAACTAACTTTGACTTTAACTTAAGTGAAAAATATTTAACTTAAACTTTGTCGGGGCATCTTTGAATTGAAAGGCATTCTCTGAAAAGGCTACTTTGAATTGAAGGGCATGGGCATCTTTGAATTGAAAGGCATGGGCATCTTTGAAAATCTTTAACTTGTCAGGGCATCTTTGAATTGAAGGGCATATCTTTGCTTTAACTCTGGAGAAACAGAAAGGCATCTACTTTCACATGGGTGAAAGGACTTTAACTCTGCTTTCGGCTACTTTAACTTTGGCAGAGGCATCTTTGACTTGGAAGGCTTCAATCTTCAGAGAGATCATATGGATCTTGACTGTCGGGCACATAATCGGACCATCTAGGCTTAGGCTTCTGACTAAATTGTTGACTGGGCATCTGGCTTGAAGAAGATTCAGACTTTGGACTGGCATTGTCTTCATCTTCATCCTTCATTTGAGAAACTTGAGCAAGGAGTTGCTCTGCTAATTCTGTTAATTCTTTCTTAGATTTCCCTTTGAGGGAGGCATTTGAACTACTTGGAGAGGCTTCTTTGGCTTGAGCGACTGGCATCTGGATAGGTGGATAACTTGCATGGACTTGATTAATAATATTATTTAGAATGACTTTGTCCCACCATTTGACTACGTAATGACGGCATAGAAATCTGGTGTCCCAATTAATCTGATAGCTCCATTTTAGAATCCATGGAATCTTATATTTGGCAAAGAAATGAAGAAGCATAGGGAAGAATTTCTCCTGCTTAGTTAGTTGGTGCTTCTGACAAAAATAATTAAATGTGGGGCGTAGACCTTCTGGAAGGATTTCCCAACAGGAACCATTAATGTTCCACCATTGGAGAAACCAGTAAGGAAAATAAGGCTTGAATTTGGCATCGAAGTTCATGAACCATGAATGACTGAAGTCTTCAAATTGATGAAAGAAAATTGTATACCATGCATCAATGTAGTCTCCATAATTATAAGTAAGGCCTGATTGAAGTGGCTTTTGATCATAGGCATTTTTACTCCAGTGTTCTGGCTTAATGACTTGGCGTATATAAATGGAATGGAAAATAGTGGCTTCTGTTTGTTTGTCCTTGATGGGCTTAATGTCTGCTGATTGGGTTTCATAAAGAATGTCCCTATAAAACTTCAAAGACTTAGAAGGATGACTTAGAAAATAATGCATGTTGGGAGGAAAGAACTTCTTAGCTATTTTAACTGGGTCATTCAAATCTTCTAGATAAGGTTCAACAATAAAAATATGAGAATTGCTTTTTGGATGATATTTAGACCTTTGGGCTTGGCTTTGACTTGGGTTTTGACACTGGGAAGGCATAGGGGCATGAACAATAAAAGGATCATACTGGGAAACTAAAGCTGTCTGATAATTAGGGCGTAGAGAAGGCTGGCTTAAAGGGCTAAAACTATTCCTAACTGGAATTGGCATATAACCTGGAAAAGGCACAAGTTGGGCATTGGCTTCTTGTTTGACTGGCATAGGCATTAGGGTAGCTGGAAGGACTCTGGCTTGGCTTGGGCCTGGGCTTGGTTGGCTTGTCTGACTGTATTGCATTTTTTGCTTGTCTTTTTCTTTGCTTGACATGGCTCTGCCTGTTTATCCTGTAGAAATTCTCTTGTAAGAAAATCAGGGATACTGTTTTCACTACCTCTCAAATATTCTAACTGAAAATAAAAAACACTCAGAATTGCTTGCCATCGTGCAAAAATCTGCTTACTAGCTATATTTTTAACATCTTTTTCTAAAACATGTTTTGCAGACTTACAATCAACACGAACTAAAAACTTTTGATTTAATAAATCATCTTGAAATTTGCTTATGCATAATACAATAGATAAAATTTCTTTTTTAATAGTACTATAATTAACTTGGGCTTGACTCCAGACTCCGGAATGAAAACGAACAATTTGTTCAGGAGACTCAGGGCTTATTCTTTGTTTTAAAATACCACCATAACCTGTTTCAGAGGCATCTGTTTCAACAATTTTAAAAGCATGAACTGAGGGAATACCTAGGCATGGAAGAGATTTGACATGAATCTTAATTTGCTTAACTATTTCTGTATGGCTTGGAGTCCAGGCAGGAGGATTGCTCTGGAGACGATCAAACAGGGGCTTACATAATTTTCTTAGATTTTGATAAAAATCAGAAACATAATTTAAAGATCCTAAAAACCTTTGAAGTTGACTTTTTTCTAGAATTTGGTCTGGAAACTTATCAGCAAACTGGATGACTCGATTGATTGGGCTTATCTGACTTTGGCTTATGTTGAAACCTAAAAACCTAACATTGACCTGAAATAACTTGATTTTCTTGGCTGAAACAACTAAACCATTAGTTTTGACTATCTGAAGAAATTTATGTAAATGCTTCCAATGTTGCTCAATTGACTCAGAGAAAATAAGAACATCGTCTATATATACTATGGAAAAATGACTGTAAGCATTAAAGATTTCATTCATAATATTCTGGAATTCACTAGGGGCATTTTTTTAATCCAAAAGGCATAACATTCCATTCATAATGACCAAAAGGGGTAACAAATGCAGTTTTATACCTATCTGATTCTTTAATCTGAATTTGCCAAAAACCACTTTTCATATCAAATTTACTAAAGATAACGGCTTTTTCTAATCTATTAACTAAATCTCTTTTATTAGGGATTGGGTACCTAATCCATTCTAAAACTGAATTAAGAGGCTTATAATTTATAACTAATCGTGGGGCTCCTCTTTCTAACTCGGCATTTTTCTGAACATAAAAAGCTGGACAAGACCATGGTGACTTACTTTTCCTAACTATTCCTTTGTTAACTAAATCCGTGACTTCGGCTTTGCATAATTCCATTAACTCTTGGCTCATTTGAATTGGACGGGCTTTGGTAGGAATATTCTTTTCACTAAATGACTTGACATAAGGTAAAGAAACGACATGTTGCTTACGGTGCCAAAAGGCATTGGGCATATCAGAACAAACTTCATTTTTTAACTTATCTTCAAATTTACTAATTTGTAACTGTAGTGACCTGTCGGCTAACTGTTGTTCTACCCTTTTGAATTTAATTTCCTCTTTTAAAAAGTTAACTTGGCTTGTTTTACTTTGAATTAATTTAACTGACTTAGAAATAGCTGACTTCTGTAATGACTTAAGACTATGCAATTCTGGCTTAGTTAAAAATTCAAATTTAACTTTTTCTCCTAATTGGCTTGAGGTGACTCCATCATATTCTACCTGAAAGGGGTAAAGTAAAGAGATAAAGGGTAAACCTAGAATTACTTCATCCGTGATATTCTGGATCAGGACAAAAGACGTCTTAAAGCATATTTTATTCTGGCATACATGGGCTTTAGGTAATTCGTATTTTAACTTAAGGGCTTTACCGGACGCTGTTCCTAGAACTTCTTTTGACTTCTTGTAAAACTAGGTTGGAATTAAACCTTCCTGAATACAATTTAAATCGGCTCCTTAATCAAATAAAGCAATTGTATTTAATTCAAATTCATTAATAAAAATACTAACTCTGGAGTACCATTTTCTAAAATTAATTTGCTTAATTAGACTAATGACCTTTTCTTCTTTATCGGATAAATCTGGCTCAGACTCAGAACTAGACTTACCGAAAGGATTACTAGACTCTGCTTTGGATTCTAACAGACTAATTAAATCCTGTTTAATTGCATAATTCTCAGTTTCTAATTTTTGGCTTATTTGTTTTAACTCTAAAATTTCCTTTTTAACTAATTTGACTTCTAACTGGAGATCCTGGAGGGTGACTTCTTTCTTTCTATTAAATCTTTCTAATGTGGCATTAAGGCTTATCTTAGGAGGCGTAGGGGAATTAGACTCTTCTTGACTTATGATTTTCCTAAGTTTTCTAAGATACTCAGATTTTAACTCCGGGTCCTGAACTTTACTGATTAAATCAATTAATAATTCTTCTTGTTCCTCTTGCTTAGTTAAAACACAAATTGATTTATTTAAAATTCTACAACATTTATCCCTGCATCCTAATTGAACTTCTGGCTCACTAGACTGGGAACTATCTGAACTATAGACATGTGAATTATCTGAAGGCATAGGATCTGACTCAGTGTTGGCTAATTCTAGGACTTTAATTAATTTGGCTTCTTCCTCAGATGCTAACTTTAATTGCTTAATTGCTTCTTTTACCTTACACTCATTAGCATAATGACCTTGCTTTTTGCATTTGTAACATCTGACTTTGCTTTTATCTATGCTTTTCCTAGGGTAATTCTTTTTACCTTGTCGGGGGCTTTTCCTAAAACCTCTTGAATAACCTTTTGACCATTTGCTTTTCCTAGGGATAAATCTTCTTTTACTATAAAATTTATCATTATCACTGAAAGAATTTCTTTTGCGAGAATAATGGCGTCTTTTACTAAAGCGTCTATCATGGCTTCTTTTGACTTGTCTAGACGGCGGGACCGGTGCTAGACCATATTGTTCACAAAAATTACCTAATTCATACTTGGCATTTTTACTATCGGCTTGGATTGATTTTCCTATTTTTAAATCTACACACATTTTCATACCGACTTGATTAATTGTACTGATTATATTACCGTAAGTTAACTCATCATAATTAATTTGACCTGATTCATTGCTTAGGACTGTTCTAATTTTATGGGCAAATAAATTGGGGAGACCATTAATAAACTTTTCTTTCCAAAAGGCTTGATTACTGTCATCTCTAAGCATGACTCTGGAAATGAAAACATCTTTATACCATCTAAAATCACTTAGCTTAGGGCATCGAAGATTACTTAATTGATCATGTATTCTGGCTGTTGTACTACTGGGCGTTCCTATGAAATGCTCAATTATTGTATATAAAAGGACATTGACTCCGTCTTCTATGCTTGTTCCTACTCTTTCATCTAAAATAGGGTAATTATTTTCATCTGTTTTAAAGGCATGAATTATTGTAAGCTTGGCGGCTTCTGTGAGGTGTTTATCCCACCAGAAACGAAGTGTTCCTGTAAAACCTGTTTCTAAAAGGGAAACTATTTCTGACTGTCTTAACTGATGATTAGTGGCATAACTATTGGCTACCATAGACATATGTTGTAACTTATTAAGTATTTCCTGTTCGGATAAACCATCTATATTCCATTCGTAAAGTTTATCGGAAGACACTGAAAATTGGCTTTGGGTTCTTTCTTCAAACTGGACATCTGGAGGCGTAGGCTTAGGATACCAATTCTTGGTAAGACTTGTAGGATTAACTTTGCCTGTTAAACGACTGACTTTAAGACTCTGGGCATCTTGATGAACTTGGAGATTGCTAAAAGCTTTTTCTATTTTAGAAATATTGCTAGTTTCAGACTCTAGACTTTGGCTTGGTTCTAAAGACATAATTGACTCACTATCAGAATTGACATCAAAACTTAAAACTTTAATTGAAGTTTCTTCATCTTTACCTTTGTCTTTATCCTTGTTTGGCTTAGGTTTAACTGGGGTTAATTCCTGAAACATTTCCTCTATTTTACGCATTGTTGGACTGACTTTAAGTGCAGACTCAGGCTTTAGGTTAAAGTGAACTAAAGGCTTTTCTTTCTTTGGCTTAAGGGTAACTTCCTGTGGAATTAACTTATCAACTTTTGTTTCTATCTTATCTAATTGTTTACCTATTACTATTAGGCTTGTGTTGGCATAATTATTTTGTTCTATGACCTTTTTGACTGGTTCATCTTTTGACTCAGCAACTTTGTAAGGGCTTGCAGTAATTTTGGCATTCCTATGATTGATTACTATGGCTTCAACTGGGGGGTGAGTACTGACAACTTTAGTATTATCGGCTTTTTCCCATTTTTCCTAGGTTAAAGTAATTAACTTTTGACTTAGATATTTGGCTTCTACGAAATCTAAATAAGGTGACTCGGACCTAGTGGCTTTGAGATATTCTTTCCACTCATTGAAAATTTCTTTTCTTTGAGCTTGGGGGAAAGAATCATGATACTTGGCTTTTCTTTCGGCATTTTCAGGGGCTTGGAAATGGGCATCTAATTTTGACCAATGAATTTTAAATGGTTTATTAAGAACTCTTAATTGGGCATCACAATTATAAACCTCAAAAGTAGAATCTTGGGCATCTGACCTAGTAGGTGACGTAGGCTGTATTGGCTCAGGAGGTGCAGTAGGGGCTTTGTAGCTTGGTTGGACAACCTGTTTGGCTTTTCTTAATTCATTAATTTTGAAATCAATTAAGGCTTTGTCGGCTTCTAAATCTCGTTCTGTAATCGAAGAAGACTCTGCAGACGAATGTCTTGCTGGAAACTTAAAGGATTGACTAGGCGTAGGTAATTGTTCTAATTGAACTGTTGACTTTACTGGCCTATCAAAACTGATTTTAACCGTACCATCTAAATAAGGCTGAATATAATCTAAATCATTTAGACTACGTTGAACTGGCTTAGGGGGGCATTCAGTGGTTAAAAACCATTCTTTAGGTAAGTTGACATCTGACCACCTAATCATTTTGGGAACTGTAATATTAGCATTTTGGGTATGACTCTGAATTAAAAGCGTTTGATTTTTTGGGCTTTTGCTTAAGGCTTGAAAATTAATGTTGGTGCCTGTGACTTTGTAATAAATTCTATAAATTAAAGCTAAAGGTTGGGTACCTGGTAAAACATTATAACCGTGCGTTTTAATAGTTAAAGTTAAAACTTTCAAAATATGCGGATCACTAAGGCTTACAGTAAAATCTGGATAACAATCAAAATGTACTGGACCATGGCATAGACTTGACTCAATGATTCCTAAAACTCCTTCTTCGAAATCTTTAAATCTAGCATCTCTTAAACTTAATAAAATTGCAGATTTAAGTCCTAATTTAGTTAAGGGCTTAACAGCAACTTGAACTAATCCTATATGTAGAAAATTATTGCCTTCTTGCCTATGTTTCTTAATTGCATCAAGATTAAGTAATTGGCATGTTTCATGTTCTTTTCCTAAGGCATAGACTTGTTCTACTGTCTTAATATGCGTAGTTTGCTTAAATGCATTAATTGACCATTTTTGCTTATAAATTTCCTTATTAGGGACTTTAGGTATATTCCAATCATTGCAATTTAATTCTGAACTAGAAGACTCAAATTCTAAAACTTCTTCATTAACTATATCTGGAACTGGGCTTAAACTGGTTCTAGAACTAGAAGAATTAATTGAATTGGTTCTAAATAAACGACTCATTTTGCTTATGTGAAAAATTTAAATTAACATAAATTAGAAAGACTCTTACATGACTTCTAAAATAGAAAGACTCTTGGGTAACTCCTAAGACTGACTCTAAGGTACCTAAGAACCTATGGGTTTTCTCTCTCTCACCTTCTCGTGCCTAACCGCTCATGCCTCTACCTGGGACTTACTGTTTGGTAAAAAGGTCTCACCTTACGGACTTTTGAGAGATAGAACCTAAGGAACTAGATAACTAAGAATAGACTTAGAAGAAACTTTGGAGACTTACTAAATTAAAAGAAACTTGGGAGACTTGCTAACTCAGAAAACTTAAATCAGCCACTTGGGCGATATGAGTAGCAGACTTAGACTCAACTCTTTCAACTCTTACGGCTCTGATACCAGAAAGGGGTAAAGTAAAGAGATAAAGGGTAAACCTAGAATTACTTCATCCGTGATATTCTGGATAAGGACAAAAGACGTCTTAAAGCATATTTTATTCTGGCATACATGGGTGAGACCTTTTTACCAAACAGTAAGTCCCAGGTAGAGGCATGAGCGGTTAGGCACGAGAAGGTGAGAGAGAGAAAACCCATAGGTTCTTAGGTACCTTAGAGTCAGTCTTAGGAGTTACCCAAGAGTCTTTCTATTTTAGAAGTCATGTAAGAGTCTTTCTAATTTAGTTAATTTAAATTTTTCACATAAGCAAAATGAGTCGTTTATTTAGAACCAATTCAATTAATTCTTCTAGTTCTAGAACCAGTTTAAGCCCAGTTCCAGATATAGTTAATGAAGAAGTTTTAGAATTTGAGTCTTCTAGTTCAGAATTAAATTGCAATGATTGGAATATACCTAAAGTCCCTAATAAGGAAATTTATAAGCAAAAATGGTCAATTAATGCATTTAAGCAAACTACGCATATTAAGACAGTAGAACAAGTCTATGCCTTAGGAAAAGAACATGAAACATGCCAATTACTTAATCTTGATGCAATTAAGAAACATAGGCAAGAAGGCAATAATTTTCTACATATAGGATTAGTTCAAGTTGCTGTTAAGCCCTTAACTAAATTAGGACTTAAATCTGCAATTTTATTAAGTTTAAGAGATGCTAGATTTAAAGATTTCGAAGAAGGAGTTTTAGGAATCATTGAGTCAAGTCTATGCCATGGTCCAGTACATTTTGATTGTTATCCAGATTTTACTGTAAGCCTTAGTGATCCGCATATTTTGAAAGTTTTAACTTTAACTATTAAAACGCACGGTTATAATGTTTTACCAGGTACCCAACCTTTAGCTTTAATTTATAGAATTTATTACAAAGTCACAGGCACCAACATTAATTTTCAAGCCTTAAGCAAAAGCCCAAAAAATCAAACGCTTTTAATTCAGAGTCATACCCAAAATGCTAATATTACAGTTCCCAAAATGATTAGGTGGTCAGATGTCAACTTACCTAAAGAATGGTTTTTAACCACTGAATGCCCCCCTAAGCCAGTTCAACGTAGTCTAAATGATTTAGATTATATTCAGCCTTATTTAGATGGTACGGTTAAAATCAGTTTTGATAGGCCAGTAAAGTCAACAGTTCAATTAGAACAATTACCTACGCCTAGTCAATCCTTTAAGTTTCCAGCAAGACATTCGTCTGCAGAGTCTTCTTCGATTACAGAACGAGATTTAGAAGCCGACAAAGCCTTAATTGATTTCAAAATTAATGAATTAAGAAAAGCCAAACAGGTTGTCCAACCAAGCTACAAAGCCCCTACTGCACCTCCTGAGCCAATACAGCCTACGTCACCTACTAGGTCAGATGCCCAAGATTCTACTTTTGAGGTTTATAATTGTGATGCCCAATTAAGAGTTCTTAATAAACCATTTAAAATTCATTGGTCAAAATTAGATGCCCATTTCCAAGCCCCTGAAAATGCCGAAAGAAAAGCCAAGTATCATGATTCTTTCCCCCAAGCTCAAAGAAAAGAAATTTTCAATGAGTGGAAAGAATATCTCAAAGCCACTAGGTCCGAGTCACCTTATTTAGATTTCGTAGAAGCCAAATATCTAAGTCAAAAGTTAATTACTTTAACCTAGGAAAAATGGGAAAAAGCCGATAATACTAAAGTTGTCAGTACTCACCCCCCAGTTGAAGCCATAGTAATCAATCATAGGAATGCCAAAATTACTGCAAGCCCTTACAAAGTTGCTGAGTCAAAAGATGAACCAGTCAAAAAGGTCATAGAACAAAATAATTATGCCAACACAAGCCTAATAGTAATAGGTAAACAATTAGATAAGATAGAAACAAAAGTTGATAAGTTAATTCCACAGGAAGTTACCCTTAAGCCAAAGAAAGAAAAGCCTTTAGTTCACTTTAACCTAAAGCCTGAGTCTGCACTTAAAGTCAGTCCAACAATGCGTAAAATAGAGGAAATGTTTCAGGAATTAACCCCAGTTAAACCTAAGCCAAACAAGGATAAAGACAAAGGTAAAGATGAAGAAACTTCAATTAAAGTTTTAAGTTTTGATGTCAATTCTGATAGTGAGTCAATTATGTCTTTAGAACCAAGCCAAAGTCTAGAGTCTGAAACTAGCAATATTTCTAAAATAGAAAAAGCTTTTAGCAATCTCCAAGTTCATCAAGATGCCCAGAGTCTTAAAGTCAGTCGTTTAACAGGCAAAGTTAATCCTACAAGTCTTACCAAGAATTGGTATCCTAAGCCTACGCCTCCAGATGTCCAGTTTGAAGAAAGAACCCAAAGCCAATTTTCAGTGTCTTCCGATAAACTTTACGAATGGAATATAGATGGTTTATCCGAACAGGAAATACTTAATAAGTTACAACATATGTCTATGGTAGCCAATAGTTATGCCACTAATCATCAGTTAAGACAGTCAGAAATAGTTTCCCTTTTAGAAACAGGTTTTACAGGAACACTTCGTTTCTGGTGGGATAAACACCTCACAGAAGCCGCCAAGCTTACAATAATTCATGCCTTTAAAACAGATGAAAATAATTACCCTATTTTAGATGAAAGAGTAGGAACAAGCATAGAAGACGGAGTCAATGTCCTTTTATATACAATAATTGAGCATTTCATAGGAACGCCCAGTAGTACAACAGCCAGAATACATGATCAATTAAGTAATCTTCGATGCCCTAAGCTAAGTGATTTTAGATGGTATAAAGATGTTTTCATTTCCAGAGTCATGCTTAGAGATGACAGTAATCAAGCCTTTTGGAAAGAAAAGTTTATTAATGGTCTCCCCAATTTATTTGCCCATAAAATTAGAACAGTCCTAAGCAATGAATCAGGTCAAATTAATTATGATGAGTTAACTTACGGTAATATAATCAGTACAATTAATCAAGTCGGTATGAAAATGTGTGTAGATTTAAAAATAGGAAAATCAATCCAAGCCGATAGTAAAAATGCCAAGTATGAATTAGGTAATTTTTGTGAACAATATGGTCTAGCACCGGTCCCGCCGTCTAGACAAGTCAAAAGAAGCCATGATAGACGCTTTAGTAAAAGACGCCATTATTCTCGCAAAAGAAATTCTTTCAGTGATAATGATAAATTTTATAGTAAAAGAAGATTTATCCCTAGGAAAAGCAAATGGTCAAAAGGTTATTCAAGAGGTTTTAGGAAAAGCCCCCGACAAGGTAAAAAGAATTACCCTAGGAAAAGCATAGATAAAAGCAAAGTCAGATGTTACAAATGCAAAAAGCAAGGTCATTATGCTAATGAGTGTAAGGTAAAAGAAGCAATTAAGCAATTAAAGTTAGCATCTGAGGAAGAAGCCAAATTAATTAAAGTCCTAGAATTAGCCAACACTGAGTCAGATCCTATGCCTTCAGATAATTCACATGTCTATAGTTCAGATAGTTCCCAGTCTAGTGAGCCAGAAGTTCAATTAGGATGCAGGGATAAATGTTGTAGAATTTTAAATAAATCAATTTGTGTTTTAACTAAGCAAGAGGAACAAGAAGAATTATTAATTGATTTAATCAGTAAAGTTCAGGACCCGGAGTTAAAATCTGAGTATCTTAGAAAACTTAGGAAAATCATAAGTCAAGAAGAGTCTAATTCCCCTACGCCTCCTAAGATAAGCCTTAATGCCACATTAGAAAGATTTAATAGAAAGAAAGAAGTCACCCTCCAGGATCTCCAGTTAGAAGTCAAATTAGTTAAAAAGGAAATTTTAGAGTTAAAACAAATAAGCCAAAAATTAGAAACTGAGAATTATGCAATTAAACAGGATTTAATTAGTCTGTTAGAATCCAAAGCAGAGTCTAGTAATCCTTTCGGTAAGTCTAGTTCTGAGTCTGAGCCAGATTTATCCGATAAAGAAGAAAAGGTCATTAGTCTAATTAAGCAAATTAATTTTAGAAAATGGTACTCCAGAGTTAGTATTTTTATTAATGAATTTGAATTAAATACAATTGCTTTATTTGATTAAGGAGCCGATTTAAATTGTATTCAGGAAGGTTTAATTCCAACCTAGTTTTACAAGAAGTCAAAAGAAGTTCTAGGAACAGCGTCCGGTAAAGCCCTTAAGTTAAAATACGAATTACCTAAAGCCCATGTATGCCAGAATAAAATATGCTTTAAGACGTCTTTTGTCCTGATCCAGAATATCACGGATGAAGTAATTCTAGGTTTACCCTTTATCTCTTTACTTTACCCCTTTCAGGTAGAATATGATGGAGTCACCTCAAGCCAATTAGGAGAAAAAGTTAAATTTGAATTTTTAACTAAGCCAGAATTGCATAGTCTTAAGTCATTACAGAAGTCAGCTATTTCTAAGTCAGTTAAATTAATTCAAAGTAAAACAAGCCAAGTTAACTTTTTAAAAGAGGAAATTAAATTCAAAAGGGTAGAACAACAGTTAGCCGACAGGTCACTACAGTTACAAATTAGTAAATTTGAAGATAAGTTAAAAAATGAAGTTTGTTCTGATATGCCCAATGCCTTTTGGCACCGTAAGCAACATGTCGTTTCTTTACCTTATGTCAAGTCATTTAGTGAAAAGAATATTCCTACCAAAGCCCGTCCAATTCAAATGAGCCAAGAGTTAATGGAATTATGCAAAGCCGAAGTCACGGATTTAGTTAACAAAGGAATAGTTAGGAAAAGTAAGTCACCATGGTCTTGTCCAGCTTTTTATGTTCAGAAAAATGCCGAGTTAGAAAGAGGAGCCCCACGATTAGTTATAAATTATAAGCCTCTTAATTCAGTTTTAGAATGGATTAGGTACCCAATCCCTAATAAAAGAGATTTAGTTAATAGATTAGAAAAAGCCGTTATCTTTAGTAAATTTGATATGAAAAGTGGTTTTTGGCAAATTCAGATTAAAGAATCAGATAGGTATAAAACTGCATTTGTTACCCCTTTTGGTCATTATGAATGGAATGTTATGCCTTTTGGATTAAAAAAATGCCCCTAGTGAATTCCAGAATATTATGAATGAAATCTTTAATGCTTACAGTCATTTTTCCATAGTATATATAGACGATGTTCTTATTTTCTCTGAGTCAATTGAGCAACATTGGAAGCATTTACATAAATTTCTTCAGATAGTCAAAACTAATGGTTTAGTTGTTTCAGCCAAGAAAATCAAGTTATTTCAGGTCAATGTTAGGTTTTTAGGTTTCAACATAAGCCAAAGTCAGATAAGCCCAATCAATCGAGTCATCCAGTTTGCTGATAAGTTTCCAGACCAAATTCTAGAAAAAAGTCAACTTCAAAGGTTTTTAGGATCTTTAAATTATGTTTCTGATTTTTATCAAAATCTAAGAAAATTATGTAAGCCCCTGTTTGATCGTCTCCAGAGCAATCCTCCTGCCTGGACTCCAAGCCATACAGAAATAGTTAAGCAAATTAAGATTCATGTCAAATCTCTTCCATGCCTAGGTATTCCCTCAGTTCATGCTTTTAAAATTGTTGAAACAGATGCCTCTGAAACAGGTTATGGTGGTATTTTAAAACAAAGAATAAGCCCTGAGTCTCCTGAACAAATTGTTCGTTTTCATTCCGGAGTCTGGAGTCAAGCCCAAGTTAATTATAGTACTATTAAAAAAGAAATTTTATCTATTGTATTATGCATAAGCAAATTTCAAGATGATTTATTAAATCAAAAGTTTTTAGTTCGTGTTGATTGTAAGTCTGCAAAACATGTTTTAGAAAAAGATGTTAAAAATATAGCTAGTAAGCAGATTTTTGCACGATGGCAAGCAATTCTGAGTGTTTTTTATTTTCAGTTAGAATATTTGAGAGGTAGTGAAAACAGTATCCCTGATTTTCTTACAAGAGAATTTCTACAGGATAAACAGGCAGAGCCATGTCAAGCAAAGAAAAAGACAAGCAAAAAATGCAATACAGTCAGACAAGCCAACCAAGCCCAGGCCCAAGCCAAGCCAGAGTCCTTCCAGCTACCCTAATGCCTATGCCAGTCAAACAAGAAGCCAATGCCCAACTTGTGCCTTTTCCAGGTTATATGCCAATTCCAGTTAGGAATAGTTTTAGCCCTTTAAGCCAGCCTTCTCTACGCCCTAATTATCAGACAGCTTTAGTTTCCCAGTATGATCCTTTTATTGTTCATGCCCCTATGCCTTCCCAGTGTCAAAACCCAAGTCAAAGCCAAGCCCAAAGGTCTAAATATCATCCAAAAAGCAATTCTCATATTTTTATTGTTGAACCTTATCTAGAAGATTTGAATGACCCAGTTAAAATAGCTAAGAAGTTCTTTCCTCCCAACATGCATTATTTTCTAAGTCATCCTTCTAAGTCTTTGAAGTTTTATAGGGACATTCTTTATGAAACCCAATCAGCAGACATTAAGCCCATCAAGGACAAACAAACAGAAGCCACTATTTTCCATTCCATTTATATACGCCAAGTCATTAAGCCAGAACACTGGAGTAAAAATGCCTATGATCAAAAGCCACTTCAATCAGGCCTTACTTATAATTATGGAGACTACATTGATGCATGGTATACAATTTTCTTTCATCAATTTGAAGACTTCAGTCATTCATGGTTCATGAACTTCGATGCCAAATTCAAGCCTTATTTTCCTTACTGGTTTCTCCAATGGTGGAACATTAATGGTTCCTGTTGGGAAATCCTTCCAGAAGGTCTACGCCCCACATTTAATTATTTTTGTCAGAAGCACCAACTAACTAAGCAGGAGAAATTCTTCCCTATGCTTCTTCATTTCTTTGCCAAATATAAGATTCCATGGATTCTAAAATGGAGCTATCAGATTAATTGGGACACCAGATTTCTATGCCGTCATTACGTAGTCAAATGGTGGGACAAAGTCATTCTAAATAATATTATTAATCAAGTCCATGCAAGTTATCCACCTATCCAGATGCCAGTCGCTCAAGCCAAAGAAGCCTCTCCAAGTAGTTCAAATGCCTCCCTCAAAGGGAAATCTAAGAAAGAATTAACAGAATTAGCAGAGCAACTCCTTGCTCAAGTTTCTCAAATGAAGGATGAAGATGAAGACAATGCCAGTCCAAAGTCTGAATCTTCTTCAAGCCAGATGCCCAGTCAACAATTTAGTCAGAAGCCTAAGCCTAGATGGTCCGATTATGTGCCCGACAGTCAAGATCCATATGATCTCTCTGAAGATTGAAGCCTTCCAAGTCAAAGATGCCTCTGCCAAAGTTAAAGTAGCCGAAAGCAGAGTTAAAGTCCTTTCACCCATGTGAAAGTAGATGCCTTTCTGTTTCTCCAGAGTTAAAGCAAAGATATGCCCTTCAATTCAAAGATGCCCTGACAAGTTAAAGATTTTCAAAGATGCCCATGCCTTTCAATTCAAAGATGCCCATGCCCTTCAATTCAAAGTAGCCTTTTCAGAGAATGCCTTTCAATTCAAAGATGCCCCGACAAAGTTTAAGTTAAATATTTTTCACTTAAGTTAAAGTCAAAGTTAGTTCAAAAGTTATTTTGTCTTCTCTTGTAAGCCAAGGCTATAAGTTAGAAGTTTTCATTTCAGTTTTCGGCAAGCTTTGTTCAGTAAGCATTGTAAGTTTCTTCAGTTTTCAAAGTTCTCTCAGAGTTTGTAGACCTGAGGCAACTACAATAGTTGTAAGTGAGAGTGGAGTGTGAGTGTCCTGCGTGACATTGCTTGCTTTCATTGAACTAAGATTTCTGTAAGTTCTTACTTTGTTTTCAAAGCTTCCACAGTTAATAATATTTCCAATTAATATTATTTTCTGTGTTTATCTTTATAGTCCTTAAATTCTAATTTATGTTAGACCAATTATTTTCATTAATTTATATTCTTTATTTAATTAAACTTAGTGCTCTCATAATTTTTTATTTGTATAATTTATTCACCTATGTTAATTTTCTTTTAAGTTTATGATTAATTTATTAGTTTCAATTTGCATCCATTCAATAATTTATTTTATTCATTATTTCTCTATTTTTTATTTGTTAGTTGCCCAAGTCATCTACCAAGTCAATTATTTAGTCATACTCTCCATTCTCTTCCGTAGCTAACAATTCCATTTCTTCTTCCAAGTCTTCACTCCATTAAATACACATGCAAAGTTTTCATACATATATATATATATATATATATATATATATAATTTAAATTTATTTTAGAATTAAAAAAGATAATGGGTAGTTGTTTTCCATAAAAATAGGATCCATTATTTTTCTTTTAAATTTAATTTTTTTAAATGAAAAAGTGTGAATTTACCATGTTATCCTCATTTAATTAATAATTTCAATTCTTAATTTTTGCATTAACTAAAGGCATTTTCTGGTATTTTGAATGTTTCACCATTCTCTGCCTTTTGCTTTATATATACTAGCCTCTCCGCACGCGCTTTCGCGCCTGCAAGAGGCTTTTTTAAAAAAAATTAAAATTAATTTAAAATTAAAAAAAGATAATGGGTAGTTATGTTCCATAAAAATAGGGTATTATCTGATTTTTCTTTTAATTTTAAAATTTTTTAATATGAAAAAGTGTGAATTTACCATATTATCCTCATTTAATTAATAATTTCAATTCTTAATGTTTGCATTAACCAAGGGCATTTTCTGGTATTTTGAATGTTTCACCATTCTCTACCTTTTGCTTTATATATATAGATATATTATATCCATATATTTATTATAATAATATTATGTTTATTATTTTGGAATACCATCAATTTGGTTTGGTTAAACCGGTAGTTCTCAACATCAAGCATCGAAACCAAACCATAGACATTGGTTTGGTTCGATTTCAAATCGGTGATAAAAAATAATAATAATAAAAACCAAATCAAATCAAACAAAAAGTTTAGTTTGGGCGGTCTGACCAGATTTTCAGTTCATATGCCCGCCTCTAGTAAAACTAAAGAGACGAGGAAGAGGAATTGGAGTTGGAGTGTTTTTGTTATTTTTATTTTAAAAAAATAATTTTATTATATTAAAATAAATTAACAGTGGTACTTTATGTTAAGTGAAGGGACACATGTCAAAAGATAGGGAAGGAAGGAGGGCACGGGGGATTTGTAAGGACTCCGAAGTCCCTCTCTTTCTCTCCGTCCCCTTTTCTCCCAGCTCTCCCACCCAATCCCCCCTTCCCCTCCGAGGAGTCCAGCCACCAGTACCTCCTCCCTCTCTGTTCTCTCTCTCTCCTCTCTCTCTCGTCGCTCTCTCTTCCCTCTCTCTCTCTCGTCGCTCTTTCTACTCTCGCTCTCTCGTCTGTCTCTCTCTTTCTCTCTCGTCGGTTGCTGGTTCTGGGTCGACGCCGTCGTTTGCAGCTCCGTCAAGGTCTCCTTGGTCCACTATCCGAACCAAAATTGATCAATCTTTTTTCATGTTTTGGGTTTCTAGGGTTTCCATTGAAAGCTCACAGATTTTTCCTTTCTTTTGTTAATTTCAATTTAGGAATCTAGGGTTTCTGATTTTAATTTCAATTTTTTAGATTTTAAAAATAGTTTGGAGTTAATATGGCGCACAGGTTGCTCAGGAATGTGGAGGCGGATGGTTGGGAACGTTCAGACTTTCCCATCATCTGCGAGTCATGCTTGGGCGACAATCCCTACGTCCGGATGACACGAGCTGATTACGATAAGGAGTGCAAGATTTGCACTCGGCCATTCACCGTTTTCAGGTGGAGACCTGGTCGTGATGCGCGATTTAAGAAGTCAGAGATTTGTCAGACGTGCAGTAAGTTGAAAAATGTTTGTCAAGTTTGCCTCTTGGATCTGGAATACGGCTTGCCAGTTCAGGTTCGAGATACTGCTCTAGCCATCGGTTCCAACGATGCCATTCCAAAGAGTGATGTAAATAGGGAGTTTTTCGCTGAGGAGCATGACCGAAAGGTAACTTTTCTGTCTTTGCCTTGAACAACGGGGCTTAGTTAGGGTACTAATTTATGTTAATCTTTTGGAATCCTTTAGTGTCCAATTTTGATTTTGATTGGTGAGTGCAGGCTAGAGCTGGTATAGACTACGAATCTTCATACGGAAAGGCACGACCCAGTGACACTATTCTGAAGCTTCAAAGAACAACACCCTATTACAAAAGGAACAGAGCACATGTCTGCAGTTTCTACATTCGGGGTGAGTGCACAAGAGGTGCTGAGTGTCCTTACAGGCACGAGATGCCCATAACTGGGGAGTTGTCACAGCAAAACATCAAAGATCGTTACTATGGGTATGTTCAATGCTTCATATTTCATGTTCTCAGTTTGACAATGAAGCATGAATTTCAAGTTGCATGTTTTTTTCTTGTAGTTAAAGTTGGCTACTTAAAACTTGTGAATTTGTTTGTTGATTAGCATTGTTTCTTATGTTTAATATTTTCCACTCGATTATTTCCTCAGATTAAGTCTACCTTTTTCAGTTGGGAATGAAATTCTTGTCTGAATTGGTAGATATAATTTCCTTACAATTAGATAAAGTCGTTAATGTGTTTAAGATCTTTTTTCATGTTCCTCTTTCAATAATTCATAGTTCAAGATATTTATTCTGAAGATTGTAACTTCTTTTTCGGTTTGCGAGGTGATAGGAGTGTACTACTGCAGCCTCTAGTTAGTATTTTCAGCCAACACAATAGCTTTCACAAACCTATATCCCCAATCTTTCTGTCGCATGTTTATAATGTACGGATTTCCGAAGTTTGTAATGCTCACATCTCATCTTAATTATCTGCAGAGTCAATGATCCAGTGGCGATGAAGCTGCTTAACAAGGCTGGAGAGATGCCCTCCCTGGAACCTCCTGAGGATGAAAGCATAAGAACTCTATACGTGGGTGGGCTTGATGAGAGAATTTCTGAGCAGGATTTGAGGGATCAATTTTATGCTCATGGTGAAATAGAATCTGTTAGGATGGTACTCCAACGAGCATGTGCTTTTGTAACCTACACAACAAGAGAAGGTGCAGAAAAGGCTGCAGAAGAACTCTCTAATAAACTGGTAATAAAGGGTTTGAGATTGAAGTTAATGTGGGGTAGGCCCCAAGCACCAAAACAGGACTCAGAGGGCACAGCTGAAGCTAGGCAGCAGGCAGTGGCTCATAGTGGGTTGTTGCCTCGAGCAGTCATATCTCAACAGCAGAACCAATTACAAGACCAACCTGCACCAGTGCACTATTACAACATGCCACCTCCACCCTCACAGGAGAGATCATTTTATCCATCAATGGATCCTCAAAGAATGGGGGCTATAGTTCCATCCCAGGAAGGGGCTCCTAGTGGACCTACAGGGTCAAGCGAGAACAATTCCAGTGCAGAAAGGCAGCAACGTAGTCAGCATTATGCTTTTCAAAACATGCCTCAACCACATGGCCAATATCGTCAGCAGTTTTATCCTCCTCCCTACGGGTATATGCCTCCTCCACCAGTACCGTACCAGCAATACCCTCCACAATATCATGCTGGAGTGCCGCCGCCACCATCCTTGCCAATGAACCAACAGTACCAGCATTCAGCAACATCAGGATCCGCACCATCAAGTTCTGGACCTTCGGGGTCCACGCCATCTGGTTCTGGGTCTGCACAGACGGGGTCATCCCAGCAGTGACACTATCCATCTGTTGTTGTCTTTATACTTTTGTTGTATGAAGTTGGTTATTTGAGTCAAATTACTTGCTTTGCATTCTGGATTCAGCATGGTAATCAGTATCTTCCCTGTGTTACGCTTTGTAAGCAAAAATTCTGCACCTTTTGTAGATCTCTCCTTTTCTTTTTAATTTTTCCCGGTTAAGGATCGTTCTTCTAATATATATAACAGCTGCTGCCTTCACTTTCTTCCCATACTTTGCATTTATCGTTCTCTTTTCGTGCCTTTTCAAAAATGTACTTGTGATTTTGTAAAAGTAATATCTTGGCTTATTACTTAAATGATTTTGTTCTTTATATGTTATGCCTTGAAATTATATTTTTGAAATATGTTTTTCTTGAACCATCTATAATGAAAATGATTGGTTGTCTCATAATCTCTAGCCTCAAAGATGGTTGTCTCGGCATCATTTTCAAACAGGCCAACAAATCATCACCTTAGCAAATAAATCTAAGTGACATTTCCTTGACCAGTTTAAGAGGTGTGTTGACTTTCCTAAACGTAATAGTTTGATCCATTATTTTATGCTTCTTTTTGCGCTAATGGGCTTCAATGGACCAGCTCCCCAACCTGGCTCACCAGTCTCGTCCTGAAATTTTGGGCTCCCATAAATCAATTTTTTTTTGTTCAGTACAAGCATAGAGTCATTCTCTTCGCACTGAAGCTTCAAAAATATACCAGAAAGATTTGTTTGTCCCATTTATGCAAAATAATCCTTGATTTTTCAATTCTGTTGTACAATTTCGTCTTTTGCTCTGTAATTCCTCATTAACTCAATGAGAAATGCCATTGTTCTATAGGAAGATATATGGCGAGAGAGAAGACGAAGATGAGATGTCCGCGCGTGGACTTAAACAGACGTCTCTTGGCCTAGCAAGACCAATATGATCAGATTCGTATCCAACTAAATTAATAAGGAAATATTATTTTTTCAAAATCTATTTTGTGGTCTTCTTGGCAGTTTTCCCATTGTTCTTGTGTTAATCCTTTTATTACATTTAATATGTATTTGTTTTATGCTAAATTTATTGAAAATTAGTTCATAGGGCTATGAACTAGCATGGTTTTATTTGATTTAATGTATACTTTTACTTCTTAAAAAAATATAAAAATTGTAAGTTAAAAAATAAAATAAAATTTTAAGCTAAAATAGAGATAGAGATTGTTGTGAGCTTGTGAGTATGTTGTTTATTTTATATTCATGCAAATGATATTAAAGGAGGGGGATTCGAACATATGACTTTAAGTGTATGGGTATGTATTATATATTTATGATTCCTTGGATTTTATTGAAAAGCTTTTAAATTTGGGCTATTGAATTTGCTCTTCTACTCGCAAGCTTTTAAATTCAAGTTTGTTGACACGTATTCTTGTCTTCCAAAAACAATTCATGACTCTTCTAATTCTATGTAAGTAAACATGACATCAAGGCGAGAAAATCTTCTTTCACGTTCCGTAGACACATTTCAGAAAATGTTACAACTCAATCACTTTTTAGTTTCAAATGGGATTTAGGATCCCATAATATATTTTTTGTTTGTTTTAAATACATAAGATATTGTGGGAGGGGTAAGTTGAAGACATAATTTGAACAATTTTTTAATTTTTTAATTTTTATACAAACAATACTGGAGGAGATGAGAATGGCATTTAAGACTTTGGGTGCAAAGATAAATATTCTTAACCACTTGAGCTACAAGCCCGGTGTGAATCCAACAATGTTGTTATGAGGAGAAAATAATGTTGTTATTAATATTTTATTCAACTTGTGTTTTAAAAAGATTATTTTATTCAATTTAAGAAAATAACGTGGGCTCTACATGTGCCACATCATCACTTAACAGATTCTCTAACAACCAATTTAATGGCAGAGTTCTATTGCAAAAAAATTATAAACTAAGGGTACGCGGTTGTTTAAATTGAGAATGCGGAGACAAACGTGTCTTAAGGGTACAACTTCAGCATACCAAACTGAAATTAACCCGAGAAAGTTTATACCTCCAAAGGTCAAGGGCCTATCAACCTCCCTCTCTCGGGCTGGAACCTCCTATATTTAAGCCTACAAAAAGAAGATAAAAAGGGGGCCGATCCGACCCGGACATGTTAGCCCATAGATGCTGGACTCGGTGGAGCATCACCCATCTCACACGTATGCACCAAAAACCACAACCTTCTTCTCTCTATCTCAGCTTGGCCTTCCTGCAGTTTTGCTTCCCAACCCAATCAAAATTCACAGTGAAAAACTACAGTTTCTCAGCTCTGAGAATACAATAGCCGGAGAAATCTCTCTGTCTCTCCATGGCCACTTCTCTACTTTCTCATCTCTCAGCTCCGCCCTCACACGCCATAGACAATTACCAAGGTCGTCAAGCAGGTGCCTTTAATTATGGGATCCCAAATACCTTCCTTCATGGCACCAAGGTCTTCTCCGCTACACCTTCTTCTCCAAGAAGGCTCGCAGCCCGAAGACGCTTCAAGTCTGCCTATGCCAAGGCTTCGGAACACATTCCCAAGCAGTTCAGGCAAGAAAATCTCAAAGATGGACGTGAGTCTTCACTACCCTGCTGCTCTCTTTGTTTATTTATTGATTTTCATAGATGCCCATCTCTTCTAGTTTGATTTTAAGGGGTATTTGTGATTCATTTCTTTCATCCAATCGCATATGCCATGTGGGTTTTCTTTCCTGTTTCTAATTTTTGGGTTTTGGGTTGGGAGGTTTCAATTGGGTTGCTCCGTAGAGAGTTAGGAAATATAGACAAGGTTGAAATTTTGAATATTCAATTATTACCCGCATGATATTTGAGGGGACAAAGTTTTTTATTAGTTTGAGGGTAGATAGTAAAGCCTTTTGGAAGTGCAGGCAAACGTTTACAGTTGTTTGCAAACCAAAAGAACATTTGGTTCTACCTCAATTTTCTCATCTATAGCCCTGCTATCATTTTGTTTTTGAGGATTTTATTAATGGTGGTTTCACAGTCTAAAATTTGTGCTCAGTTCTTGTGAGTTTTCAAGGGAAATTGTAAGGGGTTGGTTACTGAAATGGAAGAGCTGTTGTGACGGAAAATGGCCACAAAATAAATATAAGCTTGTGCACAAGGCAATATCATGTTACCTTATATTATTATCAGGGATCATAAGGAACTGTTGGGTGAACTAAACTGGTCATGCTCTGTTAATGTGTTGAAAGTAGAATGCACACAGACCATATGTTGGTAGGAGAAGCCAAGGAAAGTGCAGCATCGTTGAGGATTGTGGATTGGTGCGGGTCTATGCTTAGTGGTTGAGTGTGCCCCAAAAGCACTTAAAAGTCCAGTGCTTAAGTATTTCAAGATGCTGTTTTTTTGGTTCTTAGTATTCTTTATGAGCTACGTAGATAAAGGTTATTATAACCATTGATTTTAAGAACCCATGGGTAGAACTTGTCCATGCAAAACTGGTTAGCAAGAAAAGGTTCTCAATAACTTTCCTAAGTCGGGATGTTTTATATTTTCAAGTTGGAACATGGGAGTTGTAAATTTCACCATGCTTTCAAAGACCGATTTCTTCATCAACCTTCTCTATCAACACTGATCCGGTGTTTGACCTCTTCACTTTTGGGTAGCTTCCTCACTTACCATTATTCAAGGACTTAGCACCTTAGGCCACACTTTTCATGCTTTGATACCAAAGGTTACCCTTGAAAAATTGATTTGCATGCAAAAGAAGCCCAATAGCTTATATGTTACACTGGCATGTTCTTTTTTCTTCGACGCGGGACATTTGTACCTTAATGATTGATATCAATGTTTCTAGCGATGCCATAACCATTGATCTTAGCATCGGAAGTTATTCTTCTGATATATGTTGTAATTTGATTATGCTCATCTGCAGTGCCCCTTGCCCTCCCAACAATCATTTTGCATTTTGTTTGAAACTTGAGTCTTCTGTATGGCCCACATATATGTTGTAATTTTGCATGTTGTAATTGGATTTCCTACTTACTTTTCTCTATTGTTCTCATTTGTAGTGATGGATAATTACAAGAATGTCCCCCATTATCTGTATGGCCTTTCTCCTTCCCAAATGGACATGTTCATGACAGAAGATAATCCTGCCCGACGTCAGTCAGAAAAAGTTACAGAGGTGCACTCTCTATACACTCCAAAATTTCTAAGTGGCTCAATGATGATAGAAGTGCTAAGTTGATTTCTATTAAACCTAAATAAAAATGTACAAAATTCAGCTAACTTTACATTTTCTTGGTTTCAAAAACTCTTTCACAGCAAAGCATCTCGTCTGCGAACAACTACTTGAATCATGGAGGGATGTGGAGTATGTCAGGCATGGATGACAAGGGACCTTCAAAATATAGTATGAGTGTGAGCATGTATCGGGGAGGTGCAAGAGGATATGGAAGACCCAGAACTGCTCCTCCTGATCTGCCTTCCTTACTTTTAGATGCTAGGATATGCTATTTGGGCATGCCAGTAAGAGATTATATTTCTGGCAGCAAGATAAAACAATGTTATTTCTCTCTTCATGATCTATTCATTCATTTTGTTCTGACTCAGCATTTTACTTTTTATCTGATTTCTGTAGATTGTACCGGCAGTAACTGAGCTTCTTGTTGCTCAGTTTATGTGGTTGGATTATGATAACCCTTCTAAGCCCATATATTTGTACATAAATTCATCTGGGACACAGGTTAGTGTGGGAAGTCCTGATTGTAATTCAGTTTACTTGATAATGATGAGTGAAATATAACTTCTAGGTTTCCTCCATCATGTTCACTATTCGAAGTCTTACCTATCTGTATTAATTTGGTTGGTGCTATTTAGAATGAGAAGATGGAGAGTGTTGGATCTGAAACTGAGGCATATGCCATAGCTGACATGATGAATGTAAGTGTTTTTATCAACTCTATGAGGTATTCTCTTTATATCTATTTATAAATGCAGATCAGTGAAGTAAATTGGTAATTTTTCATTGTGTGTCATCTATGTCCATTATATAGGATAATGCATATTGAATAATGTACAGAAATCAGTCCGACACCAAATTAGAGTCTGTTATCTCATTAAGGAATAATATCCATTACATAGACCTCACGTTTTCCATTTCCACCATTTTAAGCCAGCCACCTGACCTGCTCTTGATTTATCTGTGTATGTCTGCATGTAGTATGTCAAATCAGATGTGTATACTGTGAATTGTGGCATGGCATATGGTCAAGCAGCACTGCTTCTGTCACTTGGAACAAGAGGTTATCGTGCCGTACAGCCAAATTCCTCCAGTATGTTTCCATCTTGAAATTTAAGCTTACTTTTGAAACATTATCATGCAATCTGGGAATCTGTAAAGAGGGTGCTATTGTCTGCACCCATTTGTTGTGCACTTTTTGATAACTGTTATTATTTTGAATTCCAGCAAAATTATATCTGCCAAAGGTCAGCCGGTCAAGTGGCTCAGTCATCGACATGTGGATTAAGGTATCTCTCTCTCTCTCTCTCTCTCTCTCTCTCTCTCTCTCTCTCTCTCTCTCTCTCATTTTCTATACAACTGCTATCAGGCCAAGGAACTGGATGCAAACACAGAGTATTACATTGAGTTACTCGCAAAAGGAACAGGGAAGACCAAGGAAGAAATTGCCAAAGATATCCAGCGTCCCAAATATTTTCAAGGACAAGAAGCCATAGAATATGGACTGGTAGACAAGATAATTGATTCTCGTGATGCTGCATTTGAGAAAAGGGTACTTTTTTCCATATCAATTTTTTTATTTTATTAATCATTCTGTTACAACCAGCATTGCAAGTAGTAAAAGAGAATTTCCTTATCAGAATTACGATGAGATGCTTACCCAATCAAGAGCTATGAGGAGAGCGGGGGCAGGCGGTCCGCAAGCAGCTCCATCTGGATTTAGGTGATAGCAAGGAAATAGCATTGCAAAGACATATACCAAGGAAGGTTTGAGCTGTCTCTCTCATCTCTTCCGTATCTAGTGCATTGGAGGAACAGGATGCATTTGGGGTTTTGGCTGAAGACAATGATGACAACATTCCATTTTGTGGCACATCTGATCCTGTATATGTGGGTAGCTTTGGAATAGTGTTAAGTAGCTTATGGATTATAGTCCACACACACAAACAAATTTTAAGAACCGAAAGTGTTTAGAATGTTCTATCTTTTCTCTGTGGAGTAACTCGCACATTGTATGTCTGTTGTGTAACTGTGCAAGTTATGTTTCTAGTTGAAGAGTATGAAATATTCATCAGAACGTTTTCTAAGTCTTTGTATACGGGCTCAGTATGAACCTTATTTATTTTTGGTAAAAAAGCAATGATGTAATCTGACACTATTTTCTGATTAAAATTTGGGGAAAGTTTTGATGACTAGTATTTATAATGGTAGAATGATTTTCAAAAGAAGACAACGTGAGATTTACAAAAGGAGATGCAAGAAAAGAACTGCTTGGACTGAGGCATTTTTCATGTAGATGAAATCATAACAATTGCGTTACAGGGCATCATCGTTTCTGACAGCAGAAGAAATTTGAGTTCCGATGGCCAAAGTCTCATACACAGGCCACAACGGAACCGGACAGGATCGAATTAAACAAATATATATAGCCAGAGTAACTTAAAACAAAAGCCAAAGTCCTACGATTTCACTTTTTTTCTCCCTCTCTTTTGATTCTTCAACAAATTTCAGTTATGCTGGTGGATTAGGGTACACTTTTGGCTTTGGCTTGACCTCTATCTCATTTACACTTCTAACAAAGATGGAATCTGGTTCGTGGCTGCAAGTTGAACAGATAACACATTAGATGGATAGATGGATAGATGGATAGATCAATGGAGAAGGAGAGAGAGGTGCTTACGGTTTATCTCCCTCTTCAAATGTATAACTTGAAGCCACAGCCAATAGGCGGCCATCTCGGCTAAAAGAAAGTGCCGCAATGCTTGTTGGGTACTTTGAGTACTGTAAAAGAAGAGCATATTAAAAATTTATTATAATTGTAATTTCACCATAGGTGAATAATACATCAGTGTCACATAAAGCAAGTAATTACCTGATACAGCCTCTTCTTGTTGTTCCCATCCCATACATTCACATAGCCATCACAACCTCCAGTAGCAAAAGTGCCATAGCTGCAATTGAATTTCAAAAGGAAATAATAAAAATATGCACATGGAGTAAAAGGCAACTTATATCAACACTATTCTAAAACTCAGATTGCTAACATAATATTCATTTCGAGTTCAAGAACAATGTCTCCAACTCTATCCAGTTCAAATAGTGTAATGTTCAGTTATAACTTATATGTAGTATGATTGCAACTCTCATACAAGCGAAAACATGTTTCAGTTTCTAGATGACTGCTTTTTTCAATTTGTCCCCATGTGGTGAAAATGGGCTGTCCACATGTCAGTCAATAATGTAAAGGAATCTCACTCAAAAGTTCTTTTGATAATTTTATTAAAGTATCAATCAGCTAAGTGATAATTTTATGAATTCCACAAATTAATGCATAAAAAGTTTAGTACACAATATTTTAAAAGAAAAAAGTAACTTACATGGGGTGGAATGCAATTGCATTTACTGGATAGACAATGTCCCTTCCAGCCTCTGATTTTCTGTGACACTTGAATGCATATCTGCACCAAGGTTAATACCATTAACAAATTAAGGATGAATGACAGAAATCAGTGCACAATATTACCATAAGAGGAATTTTACAGTTGTTCCACCAAGAAAAATCTACAAGCGAAGTAAAGCTTAGAACCACCAATAATTAAGTTGTGGCGGTGAACTAACAGAAGCACATTCTAAGATGTCGTGGTGGGTGGCATCTAAGATGTCGTAGGCCATTCTAAATAAACCCCTAAAGATAGGAGGTCGTGAAACTGAAACTATCAGTCAATGTAAAGCACAATTTCTCAGTAATTGCTGAATGCTTACTTTTTGGTCTGACTAGCCTCTGAGAGATCAAAAAACTCCATCGCAACCCGTCCTTCAACAGAACTAAGAGCATAACCTGCAAAAAGTAATCATAGGATCAAACATGAAAGAAGCAACAGAATGGATGCATTCCATTCACAAAAACAACTTAAAATTTTGTAACTTATTTTTTAAGGCAATACTGAAATGAAAAAGTTTCTTTGTTGTGAGCAAGGGAAAAGCAGTGGGAGTGGTTAGCCACAAAGCCACACAATTCTGCCCTTCGCAATACCTTTGACAAAGTACCAAGTGCAAGAAAGAAAAAGTTTGTGAGATGTGTCCTAAAACTAAAAGCTACTAAAATTACCTGTTCCATTAGGATAACAGCGCACACATCGAGTTTGATACTTCAACGAAGATTCCCTCCGTTGCTCAGGCTGGGACATATTTCTCAAATCATAGACATTGACGTGTCTTCCTGCTGTTGCAACCACCAACCGATTTCCAACAAGAGAAAGAGAATAAACACGTTCGGGTTGTGGGTACGTCCCAACAAGAGTACGCTCCTGTCCGCTTGCACCTCTGGGGTCCCAACACTTGAGTGTTTTATCCCAACTACCAGTGATCAACTGCCCTGATATCATTTTATCGCACAAGAAAGTAAAAGTGGGATCCTTCCAGTAAACGGAAACAAATTGGCAGCAGTTGAACTTAAATAAATGAAATTACTGAAAGGACCAACTATAGCATCCACATTACGATAAAGTAAGGAAAATGATTTAAGGTTATAAATATTTCCATTTAAAGAACAACTAATACAACAAAGCATACTATAAACTCTGAGCAGCCCAGATACAAAATTAATTAGCAAATTTAGGACAAAAAGTTTTGCAAGAAAAAACTTTGAGGTTTTGATTGGAACTAATTTCAAATGTTAAAAAATGATAACTTGGAGAACATACCTGCTGCATAAGAGTACTCAACGCACCGCACTGGTGCATCGTGCCTTCCTAGGATGTCTTCCTTACTAGAGCTGAAAACGAGCCTGGAACATTGACACAGAGCATAGACAAAACATGAGAATTCAGAATTGGGTTTTTAGAGCATTAGGGTTTTGGGGTTTTAATTACCGTCTAACAGTGTTGTCGGCGCCGGCGCTGAAGCCGGAAGAGTCGTCGTGGAAGCAGCAATCGAGTACGGGACCGCCGTGCTTGAACTCTCCTCGCAGCACATTAGCGCTGGCGTCGTACAGTCGGACGGTCTGCGCAATTAGAGAGAGGGGTTATAGAGAGATAGAGAGAAGGGGGATACGTGGCGACATATATGAGAGTGAGGGCATACCTTGTCCCATGAAGAGACGAGCAAATGATCGCTGTGGTTGGAGAAGCGGAGGTTAGAGATGCCGTCGGAGGGGGGGCTGGAGAGCTCGCGGCCGGGCGCCGGCGGAGGGACAGCTGTCATGGCGGAATTGGACGGAGAGTGTGCGAGAGAGAGAGAGAGTGTGTGTGTGTGTTTTAGGGTTTTTGAATTTTGAAGAGTTGAGAGTGTCGTTGGAGATGGAGAGTGTGATGAGAGAGAAAAGAAAGAGGGAAGGCGGTTTGAAAAATGGAAGAAAACAAGAGAGAGACGAAGGTGATTTTGTGATCCAGAGGTTCTTTCAAATTCAAAATGAGGGGACGATTTGCTTGTGTCAACAAGCTTGGGCTCATTTTTGCAAGCCCAACATAACAGAGTTGCTACATGCACCGAAAAGTTTAATCCCTATACTGGACTGAGTCGTTCTACGGTGAGGGTAACATATATAGATCATAGATGTGGATTTTCATATTAGTCACGTAATTCATTTGAATAATAACTTCACTTAAGTTGATCTTTAAGATTGAGTACAAACATATATGAGCTTAGTCAAGCCAGTTAGAGAGGATGTGCTTCCAACTCTGCCCTTGAGTTCGAATCTCCCTTTCAGTACTTTAGATTATATTAAAGTAGAATATCTTTTGTATAAAAAATAAAATAAAATAATTGAGCACAATACATGTGAAAAAATTAATTTTTGTATTTTTGTGCACTTTACAAAACAAAAAGAAAATAGACTAGATCATGACTAACGGTCTCAATGAATGATTCTTTGGTAAGGGGGTCCACGTGGCCTATAAGAATTTCTTGCTATATATTGCCAATCTCAAGGGTCACATTAGCACCGCGCCAGATGACGCTAACATACGCTGTCACTTCTCTTCCTGACGTTGAAGATGTCCCAACCCAAATACGAACAATTAATTTTTTTTATTTCAAAGTTTTCTTAATTAAACTATTAAAAACTTTTAGAATTTGACCTTTTAAAATAAATGGTAAATTTTAGTTCTTTAATCTTTCTGTTTAGTTTTCATCTATTATTTTGTGAGAATTTTTCACCTCTTTTTTTGTGAGAGTTTTTCACCTCTTATTTGTGAGAGCTTTATTTGTATTATTGTGGCTTAATTTTTTATTTTCAAGTTTTATCTATTTTTGGTTATTCTGAGTCTGCTCTTTAGTTGGGATGCCTATGCCAAAGTTTCTTCGATCCTGAGTGATCGTTAGTGGAGGAACCCTAAATTGTCTTAATTTTGATGTTTGTAATGGTCTTTTGTGGCTAGTGGCTTTTTTTGTTAAATTATGAATGCAATCCAAGAGTACTTTAAAAAAAAAAAAAAAAACCTCTATTGAAGAAGCAAATGCTCCAAACCACTACACTAGTGGGTCATTTGCAACATCTCTTACCACTTGAGTTCTAAATGGCTTCCTTTCTTTTGTGTTTTTGAAGTACTTAAAATTTTCAATTAAGGTGGGGGTAAGATCACCCACCACACATTGGAAACATTAGTAAGCAATTTGTCTATAAAAAAAAGATAGTATACAACAGAAAATTTGCCAAATACGGAAATACTTTACCCGTAAAGTCCATTTATCAAATATTTTGGGCGATTAATTGATTATCAAATTTACGAAAAAAGAGAAGAAAAAGAAAAAAAAAGAAAAAAAAAAAGGAAAACTGAAAACGGATGGATCTCCTATGAGAGAGTTAAGCCAGTCAGCTCTGCTCGGCCTGAGATGACAAGTTTTTTTTGCAAATCTGATATGAAGGCACTTCGTTAGAGTTGGCAACGGAAACAGAGGAGCCCAAATAATCAGTCAAAAAACCTCTCTGAATCGTAAACCCTACCGACTGCGATTCGTTCACTGCAATGGTGGTCTGCAAATGCCGCAAGGTACCTCTCTCTCTTTCTTTCTCTTTCCACTCGTCAACACTGGTGGTGTGGAATTTTAGTTTATCATTTCCTGATTCAATTTATAGCCGTGATTTCGGTAGCTCAAGGTTCAGATCGGATCGGAAATGTAATTTTTTTTTTCGGTTACAATTTTGATACCGAGGCGATCGTTAAGATTGTGAATTTAGTTTCGGCATCTGCATTTGACTCTTAGATTGGAAATGTTCAGATTGATTGTTTAAGCTCATCATTTTGATTCAATTCTTGAAATTCTAGTTCGTAGACCTTCTTAAAGATTTCATTTCTTGGGATGGTTAATTTCCAAGGCTGATGGAGATTGGTGCTTTTGGTGTTTCAGGCTACCAAGCTGTATTGTTTCGTGCACAAGGTTCCAGTTTGTGGTGAATGCATCTGTTCTCCCGAGCACCAAATATGCGTGGTAAGTATTTTTTTGGTATTGGGGTTTGTGGTCAATTTTGTATTGTAATGTTTAGGCTGCATAGTTTGGTTGTTTTGTTGATTTGATTATAATTACAGTGAAAGTATTCTTCTCTATATTCATGGGGCTGAATTGGACTTATCAATAATTATGGCGCTGGATGGATTGAACTCAAGTTGAGTGATGCATGAACATTTGCATTTTACATTTGTGCATATACATACAAGTTGTGTAGGGAGAGAGAGGAGAGACAGATGAACAGAAATTCATGAGAAAAGCAAATGATAACGTGCAATATATTAATATCTAATAGATGTATGGGTTCAAAATTTAGAAACTTTTACTTGCATGAGAATACAAAATTGTTTGACCCTTTTGTGCCCACTTAAGTACTTAATATCTTTTCAGTTTTAGGTTGGGGTGGGAGGCCTAGGTATGATGTAGCGGACCCTTGGCCTTGGCTCAAGTTCTAGGGATGGGGGGTTGTTGCCAGTTTTCTTAGTTTCTAACAACGAATATGATAAAGAATTGGAATTTTAAGGCTCTTTTAGGGCCTGATCTGTCTTTATCATTTCTTGTAGGTTCGTACTTACTCAGAGTGGGTAATAGATGGAGAGTACGATTGGCCTCCAAAATGCTGCCTCTGTCAGGTTGCACTTGATGAGGGGACTGGCTCTCAAACGACTCGGCTAGGTTGCTTGCGTAAGTGGTTTGCAGATATAGTTACTGCCACTTGCATATTTTGTCAACATGAAGGGATAGAGAAAATGTTGAACTCCTCATACTACACATCGTAATACACATTTGTCTTTTGTTGTTCATATAGATGTTATACATACAAGTTGCCTGGTTTCACATATCAAGAGTTTCCCTTCGCATACTGCACCAGCTGGATATGTTTGTCCTACATGTAACACATCGGTAAGATTTTCTTTCTACTTGTGGTATTGTATTGATCTACTAAAGTTAGAGTACATTTTTTCAGTAGGTGTATCGAGTATTTATGTTCTGCTATGTTACTTTTAAGGCGTGTTTTGTTTTCACATGGGTCTCTATTGGTGCAGATATGGCCTCCCAAGAATGTGAAAGATTCAGCATCCCGCCTCCATTCAAAGTTGAAGGAAGCTATCATGCAGGCAAGGCTCAGTCATGACTCTTAAATTATCACAAAGAAGTAATTTAATGTCAATTTGATTAAAATTGCTTAATATTGCTTCACGCAGTTGGTGGTTGTTGCATTATAGTGTAACATTTGGTAGGCATACACTTAATATTAATGAAAGCTATTAGTCTTCTTTGAAATCCAGCTAAAATACTCACATAGTCATTGTGAACTTGATCTAGTTGAAGAGATGATGTGAAGGGAAAAAGATCAAGGAGGTTGCATTGGATTGCACTGTAATTTTGGTTGATACTAGACGTTATGGTTAAGTTAGCTTTTAAAGCTCTTCCGAATACTAGAAGTTATATTATTTGCTTGAAAATTTTGGGAGGACTCTGATAATCTCTTTTCCCTAACATGGACACACTAGAGTTGCTTGATTGCAGATGTATTATCCTACACAACAAATTTGGATGTTTATTGTTAGATATGTTAGAAGGGTGTAATTTGATAAGGTGGCAGTGGTTCTTTCTATAACGAGTAGCACTAGCATAGAGTTTAGAATAAAGAGATAAACCCTTGAAAATGATATTAATACAATTAATTGTAAGGGTATTGAAATATCAATACTTTTCTATGATGATGAATTAAATGCTCCTTATTCCATACGAGTGTCTACCATAGGTAAGCATGTATACATGGTTAAAAAATGACTTCATTTTTTATTCTTATTAATGTGTATTTTTCTGGGCCATTGCCTACAGAAAGCTGCTTCCTTTCACTTCATTAAGGGTTTTATAGTTTGGTTTTTGTCCTTTTTTTTTTTTTTTTTTTTTTTTTTTTCCTAAGTTTGAGGCATTCTTTACATGAGTGTTGTAGTTGTTGCCTTTGCTTTTCTCCTTTATAGTAGTTAGATGTGAACAGATTTTCTTGTTATGCAGACTGGCTTGGAAAAGAACTTGTTTGGAAATCATCCAGTTTCATTGTTATCAACAGAATCCCGTAGTCCTCCGCCTGCATTTTCCTCAGATCCACTTATTAATGCATCTTCGAATGGAGGCAGGGAAATTAATGCAAGCTCATCAGCAGCAAAAGATGAAACTAACATAATTGATTTCTCAATAGAAGCAGGATCTTCTATACTTCCAGTGACGGACATAGTGGAGATAGAAGGTCCTAGTGCAGCAGGGAATTTTGTGAAAAGCACAAGTCCTGTAGGTGTAAGAGGATTTTGCTGTTATTTACTGAATTAATTAGTTAGTGAACTTATTCCTTACCTTCCTTGTGTCATTTCACATGAGCTTGTGCTCGTGTGTGCGTGCCTTGATAAGTTTTCTTGTGGTGTTTTTCTATTGTCTCATGATTTCATTTTGTTTGTTGCTATGAAAACTAGCCTGGTGCTACAACACGAAAGGGTGCATTCCAAGTTGAGCGACAAAACTCTGAAATCTCATATTATGCAGATGATGAAGATGGGAATCGCAAAAAGTACTCACGAAGGGGTGAGTGGAGAGTTCTGCGTGTGTGTGTGTGTGTGTGTGAACTTTCAAGTTATGATTTCCTTATTATGAGTAAAGCCATACATATTTTGAATTGATCAGAACTATTTCGGTTATGAGTATAATAGGCAAAAGTACACTTTTGAATTGAGCCAAATGTTTGATTAGATCCTTTCTTTGAAAAAATTAGGTAATCAGGTACTTTTATCAACCATAGTTAGAATTTTATTATTACATATGTTGACTTGGCACATTTACTTATGTGGCACATTAGCTGCTTATTTGATGTCAAATGGAAGCCATATAGCATATGCAATGCAATTTTCTTTCCACATACACATGTATAGTAAAATTTATATCATATTAGTAGATGTATAGTAAAATACAAGTATTAACATGCTTCTGTGACCTCAACCGAATACAGGATTAGTCTGCTATACTGAATTAAATTACATTCCAAAGTTTACATTCTTTAACTAAATAATAGTTGTCGCAGATTGAAGAACCACTTTTTTATAATTGAAAAAAATTAAAGATGTAATTGTAACAATTGAAAACTAAAGAACAAATTGAAATTTGAGTCAAATTTCAGGGGCGAAAATTGTAGTTTATCATTTGCTAATATTATTTAGTCTCCTCTCGCTTGGTGTTTGCTAGGTGAAATTGACACTGGGAATTGTTGTTTCCGTTTTTTATTTCTTTGGCTAAAGAGTTGTTTCCAATTAGATAGAGAAGCCATAAGCGAGAGCCTTCCTTTTGACCCAATTTTACTGCTCGTTTATCTGGTTATAGTCAATGCATTCTCTGGTTTCATTTCTTGCAACTGTTATTAAGCTTTCATTCGAAAATAAAACTCTTGGGGTTTTTAATTGTAGGTCCATTCCGACATAAGTTTCTAAGATCATTGCTTCCGTTCTGGTCAACTGCATTGCCAACTCTACCAGTGACTGCACCCCAGCGGAAAGATGGATCAATTGCAAATGATGTCCCCGAGGGTCGTGCCCGTCATCAAAGATCATCAAGAATGGATCCAAGAAAAATCCTTCTTGTGATAGCAATCATGTAATATCTGTGTATCCCACTTCTCCTTAATTGCAAGTTTACTTTTAATTCTCCCTTGGCAAGGAAGGTCGGGAGACCTGATTAATGTTTTGCACCTAGCTTAACTTGTGGGATTCTGAGATCTGCTTTAGGGTGGGTAAGGAAGGCGGGCCATTTGTTCAAAGTGCCATGCTTACCTGTGATATTGGGGTTTAAGTTGCTCTTGGACAATTGAGACCCCTGCTTTTCTGGATCTTCCTTTTTTGCACCTGCTGATATAATTAAACAGATTAGATGAGAGTATGTTGGCTATCTAATCCCTATTTAGAGACTGAACCAAAGCACAATCCTTGTCTTCATTATGCTTACTCAATTCTTAACGCAAGGAGAAGGCAATGTTTGCAATACGGCATAGAAAACAAGCTGCACTCTACTAATGCATTTGTTTCACAATCTTGTGCAGGGCATGCATGGCGACTATGGGTATTTTGTATTACAGATTAGTGCAACGGGGTTTGGGTGACGAGATACCCGAAGACGAGCAGCAGTAATTACTAACTGTCATATATGGTGTGTGGTGGAAATCAGGCGATGGTGTACACGTCTCTCTGATCCTGCTGCTCAATGTTTTTTTTTTTTGGCTTGTCTGGACCTGCTTCATGTTCTTAGTGAAACATACAAACAGATTGCGGAAATTTACATTTCAGCGTTGATCACAGTGAAATGTTATAATAGATTCTTTTGTTCATTATCTCTCCTCCACCGTTGGTTTTCTGCATCTTTATGAAGTTGAATTGGAGAAGCAGGAGTAAGTGCAAAGAGGTTTTGTTTGAACTGTGTATTTTGTAATCATCTGTTGATTCTATTTGATCAATATACCTGCAAGAAGGAGAGCTGCCCAGATTGTAGCTATTTCTTGTTTTTTTTTTTTTTTTTTTTTTTGTCAAATAGCTATTTCTTGTTCTAATTTCTATATTTTGTGGGATTGAGGGGATTTGATAGAATTGCAAAACGAATTCTTACATACTCAACATGCACAAACGTTTTGTTGAGATTATTACATCACATATTCTGTCTCATCTATAAAATTTCAAATTTATTTCCAATATTGACACATAAAAACCCTGAGCAGCAATGCGATGGACAAGACAACCCAAATACTAAGCCATGCATGTTCCATATAAAATTGATCCATTTTTTATTTTATAAATTGACAAACAATAGCATATTTGCAAAACTATTTTTAGAATCAGATAATTCACGACAACAAAGTTACATCACCACTAGACTTCCAAATGCTAGTTGATTGAATTTAAGCCTAACTCCACATCAATTGTTATACATTCATATATAACATCACTCAAGCGCTAATTGGTTAGTAAGTTATTACACTAACCAATCATTTGGGCATACTCCGCGTTATAATTTCATAATCCGAACTGTTCATTTTTTAGAGTGAATTTTTGTAGGAAAGATCTTTCAATGAGGACCTAAAAAATGAACAATTCAGATCATGTGATACATTGCGTAGTGAGTCAAAACTGCTGGAAGTTTGAATAGAAGTTTTCCTTAGTCTCACTTTGGTTGAGCACAAGAAGTTGATACACTTCATAAGATTTAGTTCCTTTCTATTTTAAAATGGATTGGACTTGGGTTGGTTGCGATTATGCTAAAATTGAATAAGAGCATTTTTTTGTAGTTTTGGTCTCATGACAAAATGGGCAGAAACTCGAGCCCTCACATTTCTGCAGATTTGGTCTCAAGACAAAACTGCATAAATTTGAATTAGCGTGGCTCTTGGGCTCTGATGTTTAAATTCGAATTTCCTTTTTTAAAATTCGATATCAAATTAAACATATCTTTTTACAGCAGTTGCAACTGCTCATGAAAGGTTGTCTAGATGTCTTTAAATAGCCAACCCTATTACATAAGTAGGAACTGAATCATCACTCACAAAGTCACTCACTATTTGAGAGAGAAAGAACAAATACAGTTTGCCAGAGTTCAAAATCCAAGTGCCCGGATTTTGAATTATTGATAGTTATATCTTGGGGACAGATGCCTGAAGAACTACAAAGCAGAGTGTAGGGCGAAATTTTGTAATAATAATTAAAAAAAGAAAAGAAAAAAGAAAACAGAAGGCCACCGTACTTGCAAAACTGGTTCTTCAGTTGACGTACTTGCATTACAAAACCTAGAAAGTACAAGTACAATCAATATTTATTATCATTATTGTTCATTAGTTTTAAGTTTTTAGTCTAATAAGATAGAATTATCCTTTGTTTGCATAATGCATAGAGCTCGTCACGATGTTATAGCATTGCATTTTAATTTGACATTTGACCAAGGCCACCAACTCACCCTGGGAAAAATAACAAAGATTCAGAAAATTGTTATTTAAAACTTCATTATTTCTTTGTATAATACCTTAGTTTGCTTTTTCTGGTTCTCTTTTATTTATTTATTAATTTTTTATGGACGAGGGAAATAGCTTCATTAATCATAATTTTTTTTTGGGCTTGGAAGTGAATCGAGTCTTAATTAAGTCTTGTAATATTCTTTGGGTTTGCTAGCATGTAGTCTTTTTAAATTGGATTACAATTCTCATTCATTTTTCTTCTTGGACTATAATCTAAAAATAGAACATCATAAATTAAAGAATGGTCTTATATACAATATATTTTGAGTGCTGCTATTTCCACCTACTCGTTGTAATTATGATCTCCGTCGGCATTAGAGGTATTGATGAAAGAGTAAGGTCTTATCATCAAGAAAAAGTAATTAAGCTTACAGTCATATCCATCTACAACGCAAGGTCCCATCTCGGACAGTCTTATTCTGCAGCTGCATAGCTATCGTTGCACACCGGATTTGGTTTTTGTTTAAAAAATATAATATGTTTTTTAATAAACAAATAATGTTTTATTATTTTAATAATTAAAAGGTATTTTAGGAATAATGATGGATGGAAAGATAGAATTGTGTTTTTTCAAATTTACATGATGGGTGGCATCACTCTATATTTTTTAGCAAAAAATATTAAACAATATAATTTACATGGTCTCTCTAGGGGAGGCTTATCTTCAGTTTTAGTGCCTAATTGTGATGTGAGTCATCAATATGGACCTCTTTCTTGCCCAATATTATTAGAATCAAAGTTGTTTTAGAACAAGTGTAAGGATGATTAGAGTCGAACTTTTGTTATTAGTACAAGGTAAGTATTCTACCACTGAAAAATCAAAATTGGTTTTGAATTTAAGGTGTCTTTACCTTGTACTCATATTTAATAATCATGCGGCCAGGGTAATGAACCCACCCTTGCACTCAAGTACGAATACCCTTTTCTGTAGAGTAGATTAATTTAATTAGAATAATTTTGATTATCATTTATATATTTTAAAATTAAAAAAAAAAAAAAAAAAAACTTAAGTGGCTAGAGATTCAGAAGTCTCTCCACAATCGGTAAGGCATGTTCCCTTGTTAAATATAATTATACTTAATGAGGTAATTAATTAAACTTATTATTAGTAGAGTCTTAATCAATATATATATATAGAGCTTCCATTGAAGGATTTCTCAAATACTTATTTGAGAGACACCCTTGTAGACCCCACTCAGCATTGTACTTTACTAATCCAAACAGTTTATTTTGTAGATATTCATTCAAAAATCACTTGAATTCGATATCATTTGACCACTTAATTAATTTGTTGAAATTCAAGTACATTCTTAAAGTATCGTATTCATTAATTTTGTTGGTCTCAATTAGATGCCTTAATGATTTTCAATTTGCATGATTTTTTAGAAAAGACGGTCTCTGAATGAAGATGTGAAAAATAGATGGTTTGGATTGTTGAAAAATATTTCGTAGGGGGCCCTAAAGGGTGTCCCTCAAATAAAATTATTTGAGGAATCCCTCAATAGATATATATAGTATAGAGCAGAAAACCTTTCTGATTAATCTATATATCTATATCAGTCCCGATCTCTTGGACTACAGGGGTCCAAGAGATTTGTGGTCACTCACCGTTGGATGCAAATTCAACGGTTCACTCACTCTTGCACTCCTTTTAAGAAACTTTTTTGAACCATTGGATTAATATCCAACGGTGGGTGACCACAATTTCTTGGACTCCTGTGGTCCAAGAGATCGGGACTGATATCTATATATCTATATATATAAAGCAAAAGGCAGAGAATGGTGAAACATTCAAAATACCAGAAAATGCCCTTGGTTAATTCAAACATTAAGAATTGAAATTATTAATTAAATGAGGATAATATGGTAAATTCACAATTAAAAAAATTAAAATTAAAAACAAAATCAGATAATGGATCCTACTTTTATGGAATATAACTACCCATTTTTTCTTTTCTTAATTCTAAAAGCTAAAAAAAGAAAACCAATTGGCACGCGCGTGAGCGTGTGGCAAGAGGCTAGTATATATAAAGTAAAAGATAGAGAATGGTGAAACATTCAAAATGCCAGAAAATACCCTTGGTTAATGCAAACATTCAGAATTGAAATTATTAATTAAATAAGGATAATATGGTAAATTCACACCTTTTCATATTAAAAAAAAAATTAAAAACTAAAACAAAATCAGATAATGGGTCCTATTTTTATGAAACACAACTACCCATTATATTTTTTTAATTCTAAAAGAAAAAAAGAAAAAAGAAAAAAACAATTGACTCATGCGTGAGCGTGTACCAAGAGGCTAATATATTAAATAACCCAAAATTGCCCTTCTTCTAAAAAAACAATTTCAAAACACAACTATTTTATTTTAAAGAAACAAGAGTATGTTTAATAAAGAGTAGCCGTTTGGCACACGCTCACCCCTATGTCAATTGGTTTTTTTTCTTTTAAAAATTAAAAAATATAATAGATAGTTGTGTTCCATAAAAATAGGACTCATTATCTGATTTTGTTTTTAATTTTTAATTTTTTTAAATATGAAAAAGTGTAAATTTATCATATTATCCTCATTTAATTAATAGTTTCAATTTTTAATTTTTGCATTAACCAAAGGTATTTTTTGATATTTTAAATGTTTCACCATTCTCATAATAAAAAAATATATGTAAAAAGGAAAAAGCTCATACACGAAGAGGCTAGTACTTATTATTTAAGGGCCAAATGATTATTGGTTTGGATAATTGCCAATTTTGATCCATGTCTCAGGTTGTTGTTATAGTTTTCTATGTTTAATGGTAACAGTCCTTCTAGGCATACATGGAAACCTCCAAAAGTATCGTCACTTTCTATTGACTCCATAGAATCTGTTATGACCAAAATATTAGTATCTAAAATACAAATGAATGTATATTAGAAACTCAAAAGTTTTTATACTTCTAAATCTTAATTTCTAAACTAAAAATAACTTAAATGATAACGTCTATTCTGTAGGATTGTATACCTAATGCTCTGATACCAACTGGTCACACCCCAATTTATTTACTTATTTATTGAGAGTGTGAGGTAAAAGAAAAACTAAATTAAAAAAATTAAATAGCAAGAAACATGAGAATTAAACATAAAACTTCTATTTAAACCAAAGTAATTTACATTGTAATTTTACAAGCAAAATTTCAGGAAAGTACAGACTCTTAACAAAACATCCAAAACTATTTGCAACTCATTCTTCTTGTTTCCTTGTCACAACTAAACTTCAGATTCAAAACCTGCAATAAATTCATTAAGGGGTGAGCATAATTACATGCTCAGTAGGAGTCCTATGTCTTTTGTGATTAGTGAGATTATTAATGTACAATTTATGCAATGCATGAATGAACTTCAATTCTACCCAACCCGTTAATCTATATAATAGGGCAAGCAAATCTGCATGTCCCATACCATGCATTTTACCACTGTGATTCCGAATGCCCCATTATATAAACTAACACACATCTCAATTATCCCATAATTCCCCTTTTGCTAGTCATCTTGTCCATACCATTGATCTCCAAACTCAAATCACCCAATCGACAATTATACCGCCGATTTCCTAATCTACTGTGCACACGAGCTCGCCTGAACTTGGTCCCTACAATGGTCAGACTCAACTACACAAAAGAACCTTCCCATTACTCTCTTTTCCATAATTTCTTTGTTAACCCAAGAATTCCGAACACCACTGACAACATATGAACATGTCAATATTAATCAAATTATAATGATAATTGACAATCATGTAAACACCCAATATCAAGGATAATAATCAAACAATATTACCAAGCATAATATAGTGTTCACAATATTTAATTAAATCAATTTATGCAAAACCTCCCCAAGAAAGAACCCCTACCTCAAATCCAAAGCTATTGTATAACTCCCAGTTGTAAGCTCAAATACTTTGAACTTCTTCAAAACCTCCCCACACTTAGTGCTCTTACTTTCTTTTGTCTACGATTTTTTTTAGGAAACTACTATAACTTGAAGAACTTATGATCCAATAACTATTAGGTATGACTATTTATAGTAGTTAGAGTCGGTAAAGAAAATATGGATGAAGCTTTAACATTGTGCCACATAACTAACCTAGGGATTTCTAGACTACATCCTAGGATTTATAGATTTGACACAAGTTTTGACACAATTTTTGGGCCATTAAATTACTCCACTTTTAATGGTTGAGATTAAATATGACATGGGAAATAGTTTTAATTTTTTAAATAAACAATCATTAATTTTATTTTCTCTCTCATAAAAATAAAATAAAATTATTTTCTCTCTCCTCCCTTTTTTCTTGGAAACGTAATCTCTCTCTCTCTTCTTGAGAACATGATAATTAAGCATATCCAGTAACCTGATCAATCCTGGACAATTGCATCGACTGTTAGAGGTTTTCAGTTATATGTTGTAATTGTTTGAGGCTATTCTAGTGAATTACTGTAGCTTATTGAAATTGTTTAATATGAGATGCTCCGCTCCAATTATTGTTTGGCTGGGAAAAACAGGTTCTTGAAAGATTTGGAAGAAGCTCAGAGAGTAGCTCGCCGTCTGAATTTTGGGTTCTTGTATATCTTTCATTTCAAGAGCCATGTGTATACGCGTGTTTAGATATGGTCACCAGCTATAATATCAAAAATTGCCACACATGCTTGAGGGTTCATCAGAATCGCCCTCTGTTCCAGCAGAACACATGGCCTTTTCGTTACCATCTTGTTGGTGTAAGAACCGAAGGGGATTTGTATCCCATAAATTTGGAGGGTAAGGGGTTGGAGTGGTGGTGGTGAGGGTGGGATGAGAATGGGATGAGAGAGAGAAAGAAGAAGCATAGGCAGAGGAGGAGGCGTCAATTCCTAGAAGAAAGAGAGAGAATTAATTAATTAAAGATAATTAATGAGATGAGAGAGAATGAATTCTTAATTAATATGGTATCAGAATTTTAATTCCAATGTATAAATATTAATTAAAGAAAAAATATTGTTTTGCTATGTCAGGTTTAATCTCAACCATTAAAAGTGGAGTAATCTAATGGCCCAAAAATTGTGTCAAAACTTGTGTCAAAAATATGGTGCCACGGATCCGTCCCCTCTATATATATATATATATATATATATATAGTATTAAAACTATTAATTTTAAATATTTAATTTCCATGAAATATTAGTGTACATATATATATATTTTTTAAAATATGGGGTTTCACACAAACCCAGTAAGTTTGTGTTTGGTTGAACTCATTAATTTCTTTGTTTTATGATATTTCAATCACTATGTGGTGGAGGGAAGCATTTTACCAAGTAATTAACATGACCATGCAGTCCAATGACATCTCGTCTTTGTTGGAGAAACTCTTCAAATACCATGACCAAACATTTGTTGAAAAACAAAGAACACTTCTCTTCTAAATTGATTTAATGTCTAAATTTTTTATGTTTGAGATGGTTTACCACTTCAAAAAGACAAAGTACGGGGGTTAATTTCATTTTGGTACCCAACTATCTATAAATAGGAACTGGAGAAGAGGAAGAAGCAATAGGAGAGAAAGAGACCAAAGTAAGGAAGAAAGTGGCGAAGAGGAATAAGCAGAAGGTAATGATCGATTGCCAAGGAAGAAAGCGCCAAAACTTACCTTTTTCGATAAGATTTTTCTGGAAATTTGTAGAGAATATCTTGGGATTCTGCTGATATTTCGAGGAATAGTAAATGGATAATTAAATAAAAATGGATAGTTGTGTTTGACTTGGGTATGTTTTGTCAACAACTTTGTACGAGGTTTAAGCATTGACCTTTTCAAATAGGCAGATGTGTCGTGAAAGAGTCATTTGTACAATAAATTAATAAAACGGAAACTTGGAAGTAAATCATAAAAGATATTATTTGAGTAAATTTGATAAAAATTTCTGACTCCTACTACGATATTATTTTTCAAAAAAAAAAAAAAAAAAAAACAGGTTTCGTACTCCTACAAGGATTCTAGCCTTATAAATAAGACCTCCTCTATCTCTTCTCTCCAATATCGTCATTCATTCACAATGGTTTACAAGGGGGGAGCACGCAGCCACAACAAGCCAAACACAAACACAAGGCTGCGGAAAAAAAAAAATATTGTGGAGACAAAAGCCTCAACAAGACCTTATAATTACTTACCCGGCCTCATTATCTACCATATCCTCCAAATCCTATTATAGAAATCTTTAAAATCCTTAAGTAAAAAATATTTATTATATAAATTCATAAATAAAATCTTATAAGTCATTATATTCTGTTTAAATCCACTAGAACTTTTTTATCCCCAAATAGTCTTTTAAAATCTCAATTGAATATACCCTCCTTAATTGATTTCTTACCTTAGAAGGATTCCTAGTGATTCTAGAATTGTTATAATTAATTAATTCCCTGATTGATGAGAGGCTATATATGATCACCCATGTATATAAAGCCATAAGAAAATTAGGTTAACAATCCCTACAAGAAATCGATTATGGCTACCAGAAAAATCCCAAATCACCCAAACACAAACAAGAATAATCTGAAGGGAAAGCAAAACTCCATGGCCACCGCCAGAATACCTCACTTACCTGTCCTTGTTATCCACCATGTCCTCCAATTCCTTCCCACAAAACAAGCCATCCGCATGAGCTCTCTTTGCAAGCAATGGGCAGGGCTGTGGTCTTCAGTCCCAGTACTAGATTTCGAAGAGGAGGCGGACGAGCCACATGCAAAGTTCATCAATTTTGTGGACAGGTGTTTGGAAATTCATGAGAAATACGAGCACTTAGACAAATTCAGGCTTCACATGAGGTTCCGTTCAGATGAAGACGAATATAAACTGGACAAGTGGTTGGGTTTTGCAGTTGAAAGAAGAGTCAAAGAGTTAGATATCAGCTTCAGCGATATATGGCCGTTCGTTGGCGTTGATTTACTCTCGCCCCCTCTTAATGCAAAGTCTTTAACTAGTTTGAATTTGGAGAATGTGATCATAGCGAACAGGGGTGAACCTATTGTTGTGAAAATGGACAAACACTTTCACTCACTCCCCTAATGATCTTGTTGTTGATGGACTTTGTGACACACACAAGGATGGATGAATCACACACACACACTCTAGAGAAACCAACCAAGCACAAAGTGACACAAGTATTTTAGAGGTTCAGCAATTGCCTACATCCTCTTGGTGATCCTCTTGAGAAATTCACTAATGAAAGAATAAGTTACAACTTTGGTTTACAAAGAAACCCCCTTAGAACTCTATTCTCTCCCAAGCTCTCTTTTCTCTCTCACCCCTTGCTCAACACTTTGATACACTTGTGAACACTCTCACAACTCTTGGTGTTTCCCCCCTTTGGTGTCTAGACTACTCAAGACTCAACTCAGCTCTCTCTTGAACTGATTGCCCTCTCTCTCTTCCTCCCTTGGTGAGATAACCTCCCTTTGAACACAATAGCTCCCAGCTATTTGACAACTTTGAGATTAACCACACAATTGCTGTCTTGCTTCCTCTTCCCTTTAATACACAAGCCTTTGGACTTCAGAAGAGACTCCTTCTTTCCTCCCACGTTCTGCCCTTGGTTACCTAACATGGACCACAACTTGGGCAGACCAAAGGCTAGGCATAGATAGCTGCAACTTCAGCCACCCTATCTAGAGCTATAGGGTAGGTACTCTTTGAAACAAGTCAACTATCCACATTCAATGGTGCTCCAGCTTTTCCAGCACCTTGCTAGACCTCCTAGAACCCATAACACACCTTAAAGGCCCGAGAGATTAGGTAGGGAACCAATACATGTGAAATGCACCTTGAAAAATGCATGGAAAAACGACACAGCACGTCTGGCGACCGGTCGCACGTTCCTAGCGACCGGTCGCATTGCAACCTGTCTGAAAGCGACCGGTCGCTGGTCACGATTTCCAGCTTCTCCTCCAGACTTCGAATCTGCTCAAAATGACCGGTCGCAAATACCCAGCGACCGGTCGCTTCCTCCTTCACTTGCATACTTAATGTGAGCCATTTTTCCAACAATCTCCACCTTGGCGAACCATTAATCACCCCACGGACCATTGTTGAACTCTAGAACCTCTTCAACCTCTTAGAAATCGTTCTAGTAATTTCCAAGAACTCCACCATGGCAATCAACCTCTTTGCCTCAATGCACCTTTGGTGGAAGGTGCTCCACCCAAGCCTAGACTTGAGTAATCTGGACCTCTTGTGCAGAAAAGAGTTCCCCCTTGCCAAATTCGTTGCTCCTTGCCTCCTTGGAACCTTGAATCATGGACTTCCCTTGATATGCAAAACACATACCAAACCTTTGTTCACTAAATCCCCTCTTAGCACTCCTTGCTCTTGGATTTAAGAACACCTTTCTTTTCATCTATGCACCTCTCCAACTTTCCCGTTTCATGCTCCCTCTAGCACTCCGAAACGTGGCTGGAACTTCTTGGTCCATCCATCCAAAACCAAGGGACGGTTTGATGGATTCCTTGGGCCCGGACCTTGCACTTGATGATGGCTCCACCTCAAGTAGAACCCCTTTGTGAGTTTGTTGTTGTTGCCCTCCTTCTTCAGCCCTTGTGTCAAGCTCCACCTCAAATGGAGTCTCCCATGACCACCTTGGCAAGAAGCTCCCTTCAACAACATTCTCCTCCTCATCCCTTGTCTTGACTTCACTTTCTGCACCTTTGAAATCAAGCACCCTTGATGATGAACTTGCATGCAAGAAGAACTTGCTATGACTTCCTTTCCTCATATGTGTCAAACATCAACTTATTTGCACACACATGATATGAGCACCCGGAATCACAAAATCCAACTTGAAGTAGAACTTGAAACCTTACCCGAAGAGCTAGCCATGACTTCCCCGTTACTCTCCTCCGTAACCGTCAAGAGTTCATCACAAATGTCATCATCACATACATTTGCTGAACTTCCAGCTTTCTTCACCTTCTCCTTCCATATTGGACAATTCCGCTTCCAATGATCCTTAGACCCACACTCGAAGCACCCTTCATTGTCCTTGGACTTAGAATTCCTCCCGTTGCTTCTCTTGCCTTCACGCTTGCTTGAACGATTCCCTGCGAATAGACCCGTGTCTTGAGAGTTTTCCTCCGAACGTTGGGACATCCGGTGATGCGTCATCACATCTTGCACCACCTCCTCAAACTTCAAAGTACTCTTCCCAAACATAAGCGTTGTTCGGAAATGTTTATAAGACGGAGGCAAGGATGTTAGAAACATGAGTGCCTTATCCTCCGTATCATATAACACTTCCATCCTTTGCAAATCAGCAACACATCTATTGAAGCTGCTCAAATGCTCCATTAGATTACCTTCCTCCTCCATCCGAAGATTTAGGAGTTCTTCCTTGAGGAAAAGCTTGTTGGACAGCGACTTCCCTGCAAACATCTCTTCGAGCTTCTCCCATGTTTGCTTCGCTGTGTCTTGCATCACATTGATGAGCACCTCATCGGTGATGTAGTTCTCGATGGCTCCTCTAGCCAACTCATCTAGCACACCCCACTCCGCATCTGTCATGGTTGTTGGCTTCTTCTCCTTGCCTCCCAAGACAATGCTGAGATTTTGTTGTGTAAGGGCTGACTTCATCCTCCTTTGCCATAGAGTGAAGTTCTCCTTCCCTGTGAAAGGCTTCAACTCCACCTTCATGGTGACAGATTGTGGTTGCCTTTGCTGCAAAGAGCTACCTCCTTCTTCACCTTCCTTGTCACTTGCCATCTTCAACACACTAGAACTTGCTGCTCAAACTCAGCTCTGATACCACTTGTTGTGAAAATGGACAAACACTTTCACTCACTCCCCTAATGATCTTGTTGTTGATGGACTTTGTGACACACACAAGGATGGATGAATCACACACACACACTCTAGAGAAACCAACCAAGCACAAAGTGACACAAGTATTTTAGAGGTTCAGCAATTGCCTACATCCTCTTGGTGATCCTCTTGAGAAATTCACTAATGAAAGAATAAGTTACAACTTTGGTTTACAAAGAAACCCCCTTAGAACTCTATTCTCTCCCAAGCTCTCTTTTCTCTCTCACCCCTTGCTCAACACTTTGATACACTTGTGAACACTCTCACAACTCTTGGTGTTTCCCCCCTTTGGTGTCTAGACTACTCAAGACTCAACTCAGCTCTCTCTTGAACTGATTGCCCTCTCTCTCTTCCTCCCTTGGTGAGATAACCTCCCTTTGAACACAATAGCTCCCAGCTATTTGACAACTTTGAGATTAACCACACAATTACTGTCTTGCTTCCTCTTCCCTTTAATACACAAGCCTTTGGACTTCAGAAGAGACTCCTTCTTTCCTCCCACGTTCTGCCCTTGGTTACCTAACATGGACCACAACTTGGGCAGACCAAAGGCTAGGCATAGATAGCTGCAACTTCAGCCACCCTATCTAGAGCTATAGGGTAGGTACTCTTTGAAACAAGTCAACTATCCACATTCAATGGTGCTCCAGCTTTTCCAGCACCTTGCTAGACCTCCTAGAACCCATAACACACCTTAAAGGCCCGAGAGATTAGGTAGGGAACCAATACATGTGAAATGCACCTTGAAAAACGCATAGAAAAACGACACAGCACGTCTGGCGACCGGTCGCACGTTCCTAGCGACCGGTCGCATTGCAACCTGTCTGAAAGCGACCGGTCACTTGCACCTTGCGACCGGTCGCTGGTCACGATTTCCAGCTTCTCCTCCAGACTTCGAATCTGCTCAAAACGACCGGTCGCAAATACCCAGCGACCGGTCGCTTCCTCCTTCACTTGCATACTTAATGTGAGCCATTTTTCCAACACCTATAAGCCTGCCCTCATTGAAAACTCTGTCCCTAACAAAAGTTACACTCGAACCCTCGTCTGTTATCTCCTCATTGATTTCAGGCTGCCCTTGCATTCAGTATTTGTCCTTAACTTCATCTTCTTCCTCCAAGTCCAACTATTATAATATATCCATGCAGACCCTTCTTGATGCAAAGTCTTTAACTTCCTTGAATCTAGAGTTCGTCGTAATAACAGATGACAGTAATAATGATCCTCCTATAGCCCGCCTTCCCTATTTGGAAACAGTGTCCCTCACAACTGTGGACATTAATTACGGGACTTTCGCCCAATTAATTTCAAGTAGCCCTTCCATTGAGCATTTGTCAGTATCTATACGTTTCCCTCATTCTTATAATTATATTCTACCTTCCTCCAGTCTCAAATCCTTTGAAGTTAGAATTTTCAATTCAGACGTGGTTCAAGTCAGTGGAGCTGAGAGTCTTGAATCTTGTACCTTGGTTTTAGAATCTCCAAAGCAGATTAAGCGTATACGGTTGGATCGTTGCAAAAACTTGAAACATTTGAGCATTCGTGCTCCGCAGCTTCCAAACTTTACACTACAACTGCATGGTTGCAAACATCTTGTGAATGCCTCACTTGATATTCCAAAGTTGGATTGGACTGGAATCAACTCCAATGTTGAATGGATACATTTGTAAACTATAATGACTACACATGATAGAACACACATCAAGGCTATACAAGAGCACATCTCCTCAATCCGATCCCTTCATACACTCATTCTAGATGGGGTGAATTCTTTTGTGTGGGTTGGCTTGATCGGTTGAGCAGGGGCACTTGTATTTTATATGCATTTGCTTAGGAGTCTCTCCCATCAAGAAAAAACTCTTGAGCAATCCTTATTGCATTAGGAAATAAAAACCCTAGTCCATATTAATTAGGAATCCCTTTGGCCCATGTATTTAACTTAAACACTTGTACAAAGGCTACGGGCCGAGTAGTAATTGAGTCCTTGATCAATATTGAGCCCAAGACAACCCTATGATGATTAGAAGACCACTTAAGTAGGTAATTAGAATAATCTAACGTCTTACAACATTTTGATTCACTGGCAAATTATCTTGGAAAATTTCTAAGTTTCAAGAATATATCGCTATATGTTGATGATGCTGAGGTGAGTCTACAATATCCATTGCATGCTTATATGCTTTGATAGATTTTGATTTTGTAATTTTTTGTATTCTATTCCAACTTGTGCTGCAATTAATTCTTCCACACTGATCATGATTTCCCTTTTGAATCTTGTTTGTGCATGTTGTAGGCTCTTATCTTCCCAAAAAATATGAGAAAGTTCTGCCATCCACCATTACGTACTGTCAACAGTACTCTTACTGTATTCATCAGTTCTCCAAGAGGTGCAAAAGATTCTGAGTTGAGGCAGTCCTTGTTTTGGTTGGGACCCGAGTCTCTATCAATAATATACTCTGAATCGAAGCGCACACAAGGGCAAATTAGGTAAATTGCAGATTTGGGCTTCGAACTCAGAATCGGGCCCATGACCCGTCGATTTAAAAGGAACAGCATCACGAGTAAAATTCATTGCTTTTCTATGATGTATGGGCTTTTCGGGCATCCGAGAACTTTTAGTAACTCGAAATCCAGTTTTAAAGTTTTTACAGTTTTTGGAAACTTTGTTATTTTCCTATTTTAATTCCTTTGTTATTCCTAGTGTTTCTAGGAGTATTTAAGCATACTTTACTCGTGGTTAGGGTTATGTTTTGTTATTCCAGTTTTATCAATAAACCTTGAAGTTTCCTCATATCTTCCTAGTGGATTCCAGAGTTACATTTTTTAGGCTAAGGTTTTTAGCTGATCAATTGTCACGCTGCATCAATGATGATGTCTTAATGTTTGTTTTTGTAATTAATATAAGGCTTAATTACATCACTGCCCCATTAAACTTCGGTCAAATCCCACTTTGCCCTCCAAACTCAAAATGACCAACTTTCATTCCTTGACCGAGGTTTGGTGACCCACTTTGCCCCATGCCATCAACTCCATACAAATGTGGATTGTATTCGATGTACTGATGATCCCGTGAAGGCCACACTTCATCTTTCAAATTTGGATTGTGTTCGATGTACTGTTTTTCAGACATGGGGACCTTTTTCTACTCTGACAGATTATCTAGAAAACTTTGATTGTTTCAAGGAATTATCGCTATACGTTGAGGGATGTTGAGGTGGGTCTACATCCATTGATCATGATCGTTTTTCAGTTAGTACGTATATATTTTATTCCAGCTTGTGCAATTAATTGTTCCAATTCTGAATTTTGTAGGCTTTCATCTTCCCAAAACAATTGAGAAGGACCTGGCCTCCACCATTACCTAATGTCAAAACTCTTAACGTAATCAATATCAATTCTATAAAAAGTGCAAAACATTGTAACTTGAGGCACTCTTTATTTTGGTTGGCACCTTGTGCGGAGTTTCTATCAATGAAGTACAGGAGGAAAGTTCTTTAAAGGTACACTCTTGTATGCTGGTATACAAGAAAACTCAGCATCCCAGTTTTTCTAAGTTTTAATATCATGTTGAGTTTGTTTTAGTGCTCCCGAAGACACATTGCAATGTTCTTGTTTCAATAATTTCTCTCCTTTTCAAATAATGTGAATACTTTTTTTTTTTTTTTTGTTGAGAAATTCTAGGATTGCATTCATAATTCAGCCAAAAAAGCCATTAGCCACAAGGGGCCAAAACAAACTAGCCACAAAGGGCGATTACAATAACGTAGCGGTCTAACATCAAAATTAAGACAATCTGGTGCGCCTCCACTAACGATCACGCATGATCGAATAAACTCTGGCATAGGCATCCCAACTAAGATTGCAAACTCAGAATAATAAAAAATAAATAAAGCTTGAAAAAACCAAGCCATAACAATACAAATAAAACTCTCACAAAGGAGAGATAAAAAGCTCTCACAAAGGAGAAGTGAAAGACTCTCACAAAAGGAGAGGTGAAAACTACCTAGAGAACCCAGAGTCTCTGTGACTTATTCCGAACATAAAGAAACCGCAAAAAGGATGGTGGTGGAGATCCGACGCCGAAACGCAGATGGAGATCTGATGTCGAAACTTAGGTGGAGATCCGACGCTGAGACGCAGTCGCCTATGATGGTTGGAGGAAAATCATAACAAAGTGAAGAGGGGAGAGGAGAGGAAGAACAATGGCTTCCTCCCCCCTCAAAGTGAAAACGGCTCTAGGAGGGGTTTTTTTGGGAGAGAGGGGGCTAGGGTTTTTTCTTGAAATTGATAAATAATGTGAATACATTTACTCTTCTCTTGAATTAATTCGTGAGATTTGCGATCCCATTGGAGGTCCTCCAAATCCCCTATATTTATTTACGTATTTTTTGAATAAATAGAATGTTAATTAACATTAGTTTTCCCCCTTCATGATCTAAGGTTGTTGGCTAATCCCTTCACTGTATGGCCAAGTTAGTTGCTTTTGTACTTTTGTGCACGAAACAGGAAGAACTTTTAAAGTTTGTTGAAAACAAGATTAGCTATTTAACCAATGTAAGAGAAGCATCATAATATACCATGGGATCCGGATCCTCTGCTCTATAATTTTCTCTGCCATGATCTGCTTTACTTTTATTCTCCATACGCCACCTCATTAAAATTTAATCTAAGAGATTTAAAAGTTAACACATCATCCTAAAACAAAAATCCAATTTACTCCTAATTAAATATTTAAAAAAAAACCCCTAACACCCAACTAACGGGATAATTAATGTCCAAAAGCAGTTGTTTTTTTCTTTCTACTTCTTCTTCTTCTTCACTTTTGTCCTCTTCTTCTTCTCTCGTTCCTCCTCGCTACAGTTCCGTCCTCTTCTCCTTTTTGCTTCACCTTCTTGCTCCACCATCACAAAGCAATAAGCATCACTACGAAAATCCATATTGAAAACAAAAACCATCTTTGACAACCCATACGCCATAACAAAACCCAACATAAATTATGGGATTTGGTTGGGGGGAGGCAAAATGGGATTTGACCTTACCAAAGTTTCAGGGCATTGGTGGTGTAATTAAGCCTTAATATAATTTCTTTTGACTTAACTCTTATGTAATAAAGCTTGTGTGCAGGAAAGAAAAGGCCATTTGGAAAGTTTGGGTTTTTTGGGTGACAAGGATTCGGAGATGCCATGTGAGTTGAGATGATGATTTGTTTTGGTAACAAGAGAGCATTATGGGGGTGTATTTCAATTGAGATTTTAAAAGACTATTTAGGGATATAAAAAAGTCTAGTGGATTTAACCAGAATATAATGATTTATATGATTTATTTATAGATTTATATAGTAAAGATTTTTTACTTAAGGATTTTAAAGATTTCTATAATAGAATTTATTAGATTTGAAGGGACCACATGGATTTTTTTTTGGGTTCGACATAATATTTTTTCAGAAGAAATTGACCCGTAAAAATTAAAAGCTAATATTATTTCATTATTTGTATGTCTTTCTCAATACAAAAATAAGAAATAAAATTATTTCTTCAACTTTCGAACTCTTGCTGCCCCGTCCCAGCATCTCGCGCTAGCATACAGGTTTGCCAATTGCACATGGGTAGAACCACACTCTGGCTCCAATTGCACAGGTTTGCCACGCTATTTGCAGCCTCAATGCCAATCCACACACTTCCATGGGAAAGAAAAAAAAAACATAAAACCTATCCTAGCTGACGTGGATAGCTCTAATCCATTGGATCCATCTGTACTAGGGTTTATGTTGCGATAATTATGTAATTAGTAATTAGTTGATTTCTTACCTTAGAAGGATTCCTAGTGATTCTAGAATTGTTGTAAATAATTCCATGTAATTACGGTGTTAGGGTTGTAATTACGGTGTTATGATCACCCATGTATATAAAGCCATAAGAAACTTATTAGGTTAACAGAAAAATCGTTTATGGCTACCAGGAAAATCCCCCAAATCACCCAAACACAAACAAGAATAATCTGAAGGGAAAGCAAAACTCCATGGCCACCGCCACAATACCTCACTTACCTGACCTTGCCAAATTATTTTACCTCAAATTTTTTGTTGTTGTGATAAATACCTCGAAGTGTCCCCACACTTGAAGAGTGGAATTAATCCCCTTTCATTCTTTTACCTCTTTGTGGCCTCCCTTTCCATTATAGTCTGTGCAGTCGAACAAGATAATATTAGAAATAACAAAGCTGACTAATGAACAAGTTGTAATTACAATTCAGAAATAATAATGAAAATATTCGAAGATGCTTCTAATGATGATTATGAACAAAATGATACTTGACTTCTCTAATTAATGGGGAGAGATAAAAAATCTGTGTGAAAATGATTTAATATATGAAAAAGAAATTATAAATCCTCATGCACACCCATAAATAAAACCCTTTGCCATCTTGATTAAGAAAGGTAAGCAGTTAGCTAGGAATATTATCTGTCCAGGGCCTATATTTGACATCAAATAGATCTGAGCAACTAGGACCACAAATCCAAGATTAGATCTTGGCACTTGCAAAATATGCAAATGGTTATGTGGATTCTAACACTCTTTCGATATGTGGCATCACTTATTCACGTTACAACACAATATTCTTTTAATTCTCAATCTTGTATAAATAAAGCTTTCTCATCACCGGTTATAAACAATTATATGTCTACCTCTCTCATCGCATAACTTATTATTTGATGAGAAAAACAAACATGTTCTTGTTTACAACTGATTACACTTAAAATTTTCTAAGAAGCAGGAGATTATAATAGATTGTGGTGGTAAAATGTAGACCAAAATAACCATGAGATGTGGTGTGGTGGTAGCTCATCTCATTCCTTAACCATGAGATTGGGGGTTCGATCCCCGCCCATGGGAATGGAGCGCATTTCGTGGCCAGCCGTTTACCTCCATTGGGAGAGTTCCCGCGGCGAAAGGGATTAGTCACTGCTGTCGGCGGTGGATACCCTTGGGTCTCACCTAAAAATGTAGACCAAAATTATTCAGTTTACAACACATATGCTCCTATGACCTGTATCTATATATGAGTGAATTGTAGGTAAAGTCATGAAAATGCCGTACATAGAAACTCATACCACTAAAGAAAATTTCAATGGATGCAGGTATTTGTGTCCACAAATAGGGGTTTGTGTTACCTCTTTTCGTTTAGTATATTGGGCGCTAAAAAATACCAATACAAAACGTATTTGTGGACAAAAATATATGTGCCCTTTCAACTTTTATTTATTTATTTATTTTAAGTAGTACCAGTTTGCCAAAACTTTCAGAGGCAGGGTATGGAGCCGCAAAACAGAAGGCCTATAATTAATATAGATAAAGCCTAAATATACTTGATTAAAGTTTATCAATGGAGGTTCCTCAATAAGTGAAAAACATGCAAGTACGTACTTATGTGTACAATCGATTCAGGCTATCTTTACGCGTAGAAGTTGATGAACTTTTCCAAGGAAAGACTAGAGGAAACTTCCTAACAGAGATTAGAGGCATTTAATTAGAACTAATAGTTGTACTGTCCACCCTTCAACCCTTGCTGCTTTGCACGATATGGATCTTGCTGTAGGTCTGGTATTTAATACTAAAAACTTTGAGTACTTATGTTGAGGAATAAAATCTTAGCATATATACAAATCCTTATGATTGAAAAGAATTGAAATCATATTGTCCTTGGTTTGAGAATCTGATAAGTACAGCTAGTTTTGATTATTGGGTTGCCGACATCATATTTTGAAAGGTTTATAGTAGGGAGATGTTTTAGCACTACATCGACATGTCATGTGATGTTACCATCACACACAATAAAGCACTAGTTGTTCACAAAAAGTACCTGACACTACTTAAATACATAATCTATAAGCTTAGGGTAAGTATCCACGTAACCTTTAAGATTATGAAAAGATTATTAAGCATGTCACTAAGATGCATGCAAGATCTAAAATATCAAGGGTTCAAAAATATGGACATATCGGGAAATTATCGATATTGGTAAAAATTGAATAAAAACCATGGAAATTGTAAGAAAAACTTGAAAATTTTGATTGAAACTTTAGAGGATGTTTATTTAGGCAAATATCTATTATTTTATCACAAAAAATGGAAGGAAATGCATTGCATTGTGTGTTTGACTGATTTAGGTTCATTATATAGCGAGTTGACAAACACTGTGAGTGTAGAAAATATGTAGTAATTAATGAAAGAATATTAAACACACCATAATAATTTATTTATAATGATTTACTACAATATTTTACACTTTATACATTGCATGGTAAGATACATGAGTGACTTAGTACCACATAGAGTTTCTATGAGGTTCAAAAAAAATTTCTTCATCATCTCTAGCCATGTGTACAGTAAGTGTACTGTGAAGAGTAGTCATCAAATGATAAATTCCCAAAATAGTTTTGCATGTAATTGTTAACATGCCAACCATATGGATCTAAGATTGGTTGAAGTTGCCCAATCAGCAAAATCATTTGGAGATTGGGTCTCAGATTCTCTAAATGAGCCATTCGATTCCATCCCAAATGCATGGATATGAAGGGTAGGGAAAGGGTTGGTTTTGCGTATAACAAAGTCATCAACGTTGTGGTGGAAAAGGCGTACGTTGGAGGAAGAATGGAAGTGGCACGGGTTGGAATCACCATGTGCGTGTGCGTATAAGCCTATTCATTATTTGTTTCTATTTTGTGTCCATATCACGATATATTGACCAAATGATGATGATAATTGAAGGATATTATCGATATTTATACGATACGTACACAGATATGTTCCAAAATATCCCCCTCCCAAAAAACGATAATATCTCCGATATTTGATATTATTGATATTTTTCAGTCCTTGGATGCATGTTATAGTGGTTGAAACTTGGATTAACTTGAGCATGCATTGCTTATCATTGTTAATTTGTTGTTATTATTATTTTTGTTAAGTATTATTATTGTTGTTATTTGTCAATTGGGAGAGAAAAAGAGGAGGTTGGTCAAATATCTCTTTCACTTTCTCTTTTTGCCTCCCACTCTCTGGGCTAAAGGGAATTGGGATAAATAAGTCGACTTCGAAATTCTTGACTGATTATATTCCTTATATATCTTTTTTTTTTTGCATGGACTTTATTATTATATTCGTTGACCCTCTACAATTCTAAGTTTATTTTTTGGTGCCATATACAATTCTGATTGGTTGACTTCGCTGTTCTTCAACTTATTTTTTAAGAATTTTTGTATGTGGCATGCTCTTATTGAATATTTAATCAGTTGACATCAGTGTTTTCTCCTTATACTTTTCTTTCAAATCGTTTTTTGTATGCGGCTTATTATTATTAAATCAGTTTTTTTTTCTGGTCTAATATTATTAAAATTACTTGACTCTATGATCCTATATTTTCTTTTTTCCATATAAAGAATAGTTGACTTCCTTGTTCTCAACATTTTCATAAGCAAGTTGACATTGCACTGTTTTTTTTAAAGGTTCTATAACCAATCAACTTCAGAGTTCACTGCTTTGGGAAGAGGAGGAAGAACCTACCTTCTAACATTAACTATACTTGTGAGCCAATAGCATGAAGAAATCTGGAAGTCATCTATTGGTTCTCTGTAGTCTGGTGCCATGGACAGTGATGTGATACCAGAAAAAAATTCCCAAAATGCCAACAGTAAAGCCATCCCCAGGGAGCAGGAATTTATCTGTGTTGTGATTGAACTTTTGGGGTCTTACTCTTACCAAATATATTTAAACTCAAGTTGATTGTTTGTCAAATGCAGTAGAAGGGAACAGTATGTATTAATTAAGAATTGCTAATGCATATCTTGTACATTGTAATTTGTAGTGCCACATCTTTTTATGTGAAATTAATCCATCACACTCATGACTTATATCGAGACACGTAACCTTAAGATCATCACCGCGACATGCACCATCCATTGCAATAATAGTCAAACAATATGGGTAGAATATTTTCAGATGTATTTCATTATCCGAAAGGAGGTATTTATAATACAAGGTTACAAACCCTAGTAGGGTCAAACTGGGAAAACAAGTGGAATCCTAATTACATAATATCTATATAAAAGGAAATAAATAAAATAATATCCTAATAGAATAGGATATCTCTCGCTAACACTCCTCCTCAAGTTGGAGCAAAGACGTCACGCATCCCCAACTTGTCAAGCGAGTTGAGAAAGATACTTGTAGAAACAGCTTTCGTAAGAACATCGGCTAACTGGTACTCAGAACGGATGAACGGAAAGGAAACAATCTCCGCATCCAACTTTTCTCTAATGAAATTTCGATCAACTTCCACATGCTTTGTACGATCATGTTGTACAGGGTTATGAGCAATTGCAATCGCAGCCATATTGTCACAATATAAATCCATGGGTTTCTTAGGCCCAAAACCAAGGTCTCTCAACAATCTCCTCAACCATAGTAATTCAGATACACCATGGGTCATTCCCCGATACTCGGCCTCAGCGCTAGACCGAGACACCACCTTTTGTTTCTTGCTTCTCGACGTAACAAGATTGCCACCAACAAACATAAAATACCCAGATGTCTGTTGAGAATTAATGACTAACTCACTGCCCTTTTAAGATCTTGTTGTTGATGGACTTTGGACAAAGAACACAATGATGGATGAGTCTTACACACACACACAGAAATTAACCAAGCACAAATGACACAAGTGTTTATAGAGGTTCAGCAAATTGCCTACATCCTCTTTGATGATCACCTTGAGAAATTTCACTAATGAAGATAGGTTACAACTTTGGTTTACAAAGGAAACCCCCTTAGAACACTACCCTCACAATCTGTTTCTCTCACACCCTTGCTCAACACCTTGATACACTTAGAGAACTCTCTTGCTCTCCCCTTAGTTTTTCTGAACACACAACTAAAACTTCAGCTCTAACTCAACTTAGAATACCAGCTTCTTCCACTTACAATTATTCAACTTGTTTTCTCCTCTTGTGTTATCTTACTTCACCCCATTTCCTACACAAGCCAATAGACAAGAGATAAGATATCAGCTTGTCCTCCACGTTCTTCCCTTTAGTCACCACTTAGACTAAATGTCAGATCAAGTAGGTAAATAGAATCCAACTCAGCCACCTCCCACTTACACCAGAAAATGGAGAGTGATATCTTTGAAATAAGATAACCAATTAGCCATGAGTGCTCTCCCAACTATCCAGCAGGTAGTCAACGTTCATTTAACTCAGAAGTGACCCACTAAGCCTCTGAAATCTTGTGGAAAGCGATAGCCATTGAAAACACTGTTGAAAACGCGTAAGAAATCGTCACAGCACGACTGGGACGACCGGTCGCCAGGAACTGGCGACCGGTCGCTTTTGGTTTTTCCTCCAGACCTTGAATCTGCTTCTAAACGACCGGTCGCAAATGCTAAGCGACCGGTCGCTAGCTTCCTGCGACCGGTCGCAAAGAACTGGCGACCGGTCGCTCGTTGATGTTGCTCCAGACTTCGAATCTGCTTCAAAACGACCGGTCGCAAATGCCTAGCGACCGGTCGCTTTTAGGCAGATTCAAAATCTTCCTTTCAGCGCCAAAACCAACCTTGTATCCTTAGGTGAGCCATTTTCCCAACAATCTCCACCATGGCGAGCCTAATACTCCTTGTGGACATCATTGCCTTCTAGGACATCTGTAATGTCTTGAGAATCGTCCTAATAACTCTCAAGAACTCCACCTCAATCTTTAGCATGTAACAAGATTGAGCAAGCTCAAACAATGCTTGAACTTAGCTGTTGTGACTGGCTTTGTTAGGCAATCTGAAGCGTTCTCATTTGTATGAACCTTCATTATTGTGATGTCTCCATCATTCACCCAATCCCTTATCCGGTGGTATCTCACATCAATGTGTTTGGACCTCCCATGGAACACTTGATTCTTCACTAAGCAAATAGCACTTTGACTGTCACTTAGAATCACCACCAAGTCTTGAGCTATCCCGAATTCCTTTGCCAATCTCTTCAGCCATACCGCTTCTTTTGAAGCTTCCGTTAAAGCCATATACTCCGCTTCCGTAGTAGACAAGGCACTAACCGATTGTAACACTGCTCTCCAACTAATCGGTCCTCCACCACAAGTGAAGACATATCCTGTGGTGGATCTCCTCTTGTCTAGATCTCCTGCATAATCAGAATCTACATACCCCGACACACATGCCTTTCCTTGTTGTCTTTCAAACAATATCCCAAGCCTTTTGGTGCCCTTCAAGTACCTGAGAATCCATTTTGCTGCTGTCCAATGTTGCCTTCCAGGATTCGCCATATACCTTGACACCACACTAACGGCTTGGGCTAAGTCGGGGCGTGTGCACACCATTGCATACATGAGACACCCTACCAAGCTTGCATATGGAACTTTACTCATTTCCTCCTTCTCCACATTCGTAGAAGGACATTCTTTTGCACTTAACTTAAAATGCTCCGCCAAAGGAGTAGACACCGGTTTGCAATCCATCATATTAAACCTTTCAAGTACCTTGGAAATATACTTGCTTTGTGACAGCCACAACTTGCCTTCCTTTCTGTCTCTCCTTATCTCCATTCCTAGGATCTTTTGTGCAGCACCAAGATCCTTCATGTCAAACTCCCTTCCAAGTAATGTCTTCAAATTCTGGATTTTTGACATGTCCTTACATGCAATTAGCATGTCATCAACATAAAGAAGCAAAAGGATGAAGTTACCATCCTTGAATGCATGAGAGTACACACAACAATCAGATTCACATCTTCTATACCCAATCTTCATCATGTAAGAATCGAAGCACTTGTTCCACTGCCTTGGAGATTGCTTCAGTCCATACAAAGACTTCTTCAACCTGCAAACCAGATTTTCCTTCCCTGCTTCAATGAACCCTTGAGGTTGGCTCATGTAGATGTCTTCCTCCAATTCACCATGAAGGAAAGCAGTCTTCACATCCATTTGCTCCACCTCCATGTCCTCTTGTGCTACTATGGAGAGTAGTAGTCGTATAGAAGTATGTTTCACCACCGGAGAGAAGATTTCATCATAATCAACTCCCTCCTTTTGCAAGAATCCTTTTGCCACCAACCGAGCTTTGAATAAGGTGGCACCCTTCTCATGCATTTCTTCTTTCTTCCTAAACACCCATTTGCAGCCAATAACCTTGCGACCTTTGGGTTTAGGAACTAACTCCCAAACTGAGTTTTGGTGTAGAGATTCCATCTCTTGCATCATAGCTTCCATCCAACTTTCCCGTTCCTTGTTCTCAACAGCTTCTTGGAACGTGGTTGGTTCTTCTTCACTAGCATTTAGGGCATAGTGAACTGCATCCATCTCCCATCCAAACCTTTGAGGTGGTTTGATGGTTCTCTTGGGCCTGGACCGAGCTATAGATGATGGCTCCACCTGTTCTTGAGCCTCTTCTTCTTCTTGAGTGTGTTGTTGATGCTGCCCAGCTTCTTCCTCTTCAATGTCGGACTCCACCTCCTCCTGAACGTCTTCAGTTGGCTGTTTCTGAGTAGTCTTTCTTGACACCTTCTTGAGTGGAACTTCAAAGGTTGTTTCTTTCTCAACAACATCCTCCTTTGCCTCTGAATTCTTGACTTTGTTCATAGGTATGGTCTTCTCATCAAACACAACATTTCTGCTGAGTATCTTCTTGTGGTTCACTGGATCCCACAGCTTGTAGCCCTTCACACCACTCTCAAATCCAATGAAAATACATTCAAGAGACTTTGGCTTCAACTTGGATCTTTCATCACTAGGAATAAGTGCATATGCACTGCACCCAAACACCTTAAGATTCGAATAATCGATTGACCTTTTAGACCATACCTCCTCTGCACACTTGAACTCAAGATTTCTTGAAGGCGATCGGTTAACCAAATAGGCAGCGTGGTTAACCGTTTCTGCCCAAAAAGATTCGGGCAACCCTGCATGAATTCTCATACATCTCTCACGCTCCATGAGAGTTCGGTTCATCCTCTCCGCAGCTCCATTTTGTTGGGGTGTCTTCTTCACGGTAAAGTGCCTCTTAATGCCTTCACTTTTGCAAAACTCAAGGAACTTGCTGTCCTTATATTCACCACCATTGTCACTCTTTAGGATCTTGATCTTTCTTCCGGTTAGGTTCTCTACTTCCGCCTTCCACTCTTTGAATTTGGTGAAGACCTCAGATTTCTCCTTCATGAAGTAGACCCAAACCTTCCTGGAAAAATCATCCAAGAAAGTCACAAAATAGCGAGCTCCACCCTTCGATTTAACCGGTGATGGCCCCCATACATCCGTGTGAATATAATCTAGCACACCCGTGCTTTCTTCCTCTTTGTTTCGCTGCTTGAAAGCTATTTTGGATTGCTTTCCCATGGTACAAAATCTGCAGAACTCAAGCTTGCAACTTTGAACACCTTTCAACAATTTTCTGTTGTATAGTTCCTGCATGCCCCTCTCACTCATGTGCCCTAGCCTCAAATGCCAAAGCTGAGTTTCATCTTCCGAGTCCTTGCTTGTAGATACAGCTGCTCCACCTATGATTGTTGTACCACACAACCTATATAGACAGTTAGGTTGTATCTCTCCCTTCATAATCACAAGTGAACCTTTTGAGACTATGAGTTTCCCTCCATTTGCTTTGAATGAATAACCATTCTTATCAAGAGTTCCAAGGGAAATGAGATTCTTACGCAACTTTGGAATATGCCTTACCATTCCAAGCGTCCTAACAGCCCCATCATGCATCTTCACCTTGATTGTACCGGTTCCTTTGACTCTACACATTGAGCCATCCCCCATCATCACTTCACTGCTATCTTCTTTCTCATACGTGTCAAACCACTCCTTGTTTGAGCACATATGATATGAGCAACCGGAATCCAAAATCCAATCGGAAGAGGAACACCTTGAAGAATTAGCCAATGCATTTGTTTTAACATTGCTATTAACACACAAAAGCTCACCATCACTTTCTGTGACATCCTCCGCTGTGTTCGCTGCATTCTTCCCTTTGTTCTTCTTCTCCTTCCATATGGGGCAATTCTTTTTCCAATGCTCCTTTGACCCACACTCGAAACAACCATCTTTCGCCTTGGATTTGGACCTTCCTCTATTGCCTTTCTTGCCTTCACGCCTCTTTGAACGACCTCTCTCTCCGGTCTTTGCAACTAGACCTTCACCTTGAGAGTTTTCTCCCGAACGTTGAGTCATCCTATGGTGTGTCATGATGTCTTGCACCACAGGCTCAAAATCAAGAGTAACCTTTCCGAACATAAGAGTGGTTCGGAAGTGTTTATAGGACGAAGGTAAGGATGTCAACAACATGAGAGCCTTATCCTCCGGACTATAATTCACATCCATTCTCTGCAAGTCAGCAACACATCTATTGAAACTACTTAGATGTTCCATTAGATTTCCTCCCTCCTCCATCTTAAGATTCAGGAGTTCTTCCTTGAGGAAGAGTTTGTTGGACAACGATTTCCCTGCAAACATCTCTTCGAGCTTCTCCCATGTTTGCTTCGCTGTATCCTTTATCACGTTGATGAGCACCTCATCGGAGAGATAGTTTTCGATAGCTCCTCTGGCTAACTCGTCAAGAACTCCCCACTCATCATCCGTCATGCTTGCTGGCTTCTTCTCCTTGCCAACCAACACTACATGGAGCTGTTGTTGTGTAAGAGCTGACTTCATCCTTCGTTGCCAAAGAGTGAAGTTCTCCTTCCCTGTGAAAGGCTTTAACTCCACCTTCATACTTGCTGCCTGTGGTGGCTTCATATGCTGTGAACTGCTACCACTCTCAGCTTCCATGTCACTTGCCATCTTCAACACACTAGCACTCCAAGAGAAGAACTAGCTCCAGCTGCCAAACACAGCTCTGATACCACTTGTTGAGAATTAATGACTAACTCACTGCCCTTTTAAGATCTTGTTGTTGATGGACTTTGGACAAAGAACACAATGATGGATGAGTCTTACACACACACACAGAAATTAACCAAGCACAAATGACACAAGTGTTTATAGAGGTTCAGCAAATTGCCTACATCCTCTTTGATGATCACCTTGAGAAATTTCACTAATGAAGATAGGTTACAACTTTGGTTTACAAAGGAAACCCCCTTAGAACACTACCCTCACAATCTGTTTCTCTCACACCCTTGCTCAACACCTTGATACACTTAGAGAACTCTCTTGCTCTCCCCTTAGTTTTTCTGAACACACAACTAAAACTTCAGCTCTAACTCAACTTAGAATACCAGCTTCTTCCACTTACAATTATTCAACTTGTTTTCTCCTCTTGTGTTATCTTACTTCACCCCATTTCCTACACAAGCCAATAGACAAGAGATAAGATATCAGCTTGTCCTCCACGTTCTTCCCTTTAGTCACCACTTAGACTAAATGTCAGATCAAGTAGGTAAATAGAATCCAACTCAGCCACCTCCCACTTACACCAGAAAATGGAGAGTGATATCTTTGAAATAAGATAACCAATTAGCCATGAGTGCTCTCCCAACTATCCAGCAGGTAGTCAACGTTCATTTAACTCAGAAGTGACCCACTAAGCCTCTGAAATCTTGTGGAAAGCGATAGCCATTGAAAACACTGTTGAAAACGCGTAAGAAATCGTCACAGCACGACTGGGACGACCGGTCGCCAGGAACTGGCGACCGGTCGCTTTTGGTTTTTCCTCCAGACCTTGAATCTGCTTCTAAACGACCGGTCGCAAATGCTAAGCGACCGGTCGCTAGCTTCCTGCGACCGGTCGCAAAGAACTGGCGACCGGTCGCTCGTTGATGTTGCTCCAGACTTCGAATCTGCTTCAAAACGACCGGTCGCAAATGCCTAGCGACCGGTCGCTTTTAGGCAGATTCAAAATCTTCCTTTCAGCGCCAAAACCAACCTTGTATCCTTAGGTGAGCCATTTTCCCAACAATGTCGAGCGCCTATCTGTAGCTGAACCAGCCCAATCAGCATTTGTGTACCCTTCCACATCTGTATGACCATACTTGGAAAACATTAACCCCTTGCCAGGAGTCCCTTTGAGGTATCTCAAAATACGTGTCACGGCACCCATATGATCTTCACTAGGTGAGTGCATAAACTGACTCACTACACTTACTGCATACGCAATATCAGGATGTGAATGAGCCAAATAAATTAATTTTCCCACAAGCCTTTGATAGCGCTCCTTATCAGTAGGAGCTTGATTAGGATACAACCCCAACTTGTGATTCTGTTCACTTGGAGTATCAATGGGTTTACAATCCAACATTCCAGTTTCTGCAAGCAAGTCTAAAACATACTTTCTTTGGGACAGAAAAATACCATGCTTAGATCTGGCAACTTCAATCCCAAGAAAGTATTTCAAGTCACCTAATGATTTCATCTCAAATTCAGACGCAAGATATTTCTGAAGACTCTGTATTTCTACCTGATCATCTCCAGTTACAATCATATCATCAACATAAATTAATAAAGCTGTCAATTTACCTTTGCGACGTTTCAGAAACAAAGTATGATCCGAGTTACTTTGTACATATCCAGATTTCCTCATAGCTGCAGCAAACCTCCCGAACCAAGCTCTTGGAGACTGCTTTAATCCATACAATGATTTCCGTAGCTTGCACACCATACCCTCCTTAGAGGTCACAAGGATACCCGGCGGAGGATCCATGTATATTTCTTCTTTGAGGTCACCATGGAGAAATGCATTCTTGACATCAAATTGTAACAGCGGCCAATCATGATTAGCAGCTAAGGACAAGAGTACGCGTACAGTGTTGAGCTTGGCTACTGGAGTGAAAGTCTCCGTGTAATCCACTCCATAGGTCTGAGTATACCACTTTGCTACCAATCTTGCCTTGTAACGGTCAATAGAACCATCAGCCTAGTAAACACCCATCTGCACCAAACTGCCTTTTTTTCTTTTGGTAAAGGAACTAACTCCCAAGTAGTATTCTTGTTCAAGGCTTCCATCTCAATATGCATTGCATCTACCCAGTTTTGATCAGATAGAGCATCCTGCAACTTAGTTGGCACACATACACTAGATAATTGACACAAATATGATGCATATGACTTAGATAAACGATGAGTTGACATATAATGGTTAATGAGATATTTGGACTTGGCATGTATATCAGGAGAATATTGTACTTTAGGTTTCCCACAGGTAGTGCGTGGGGGCAATGAATAAGTAGACACATCACTAGAAAGTACCTCATTATCACAAGTTGATTGGGGCAGTGGCAGGGCAGAAGGGGGTCCTGTATCAATTTCATCTTTACGAGAGTCGCTAGTATCACTGTTATGTCTTTCTGAGAGAGGCTCGAAAAATTCCAAAATATCACCGGGCGACTGGTCGTGACATTCCTGGCGACTGGTCGCGTCACTTGTATCGTCATTGTCGTCGCTCATCGAGGCAGGTGACCGGTCGTTTCCTATGTGCAACCGGTCGCTTTCAGACAGAATCCTTAGCGACCGGTCACTCACTTCTATGCGACCGGTCGTATCCAGGCAGATTTGTTCGCGACCGGTCGTTTCCTTCATGCGACCGGTTGCTTCCTGTTCGCCAGAAATTCCTTCTTCAGGTTCAATATCTTCCACATTTTCTACTCCGAAACTCTTCAATTCACTCCCCCTCTCCCCTTGAATTGAAGAGGAGGGGGAAACATAATAAGGTACTTCTTCATGAAATGTGACATCCAAAGTAATATGTACCTTCTGAGTAGGCGGGTGATAGCACTTATAATCCTTCTGAGTAGTAGGATAGCCAATGAAGACGCAACGGAGAGCACAAGGATCAAGTTTACTCCGTTGATGGGAGTATACATGAACATAAGCAACACACACCCAAACACCTTCGGAGATAACTTAGAGACCGAAACCGGAGGAGTATGGGCACACAACACATCAAGTGGAGTCTTGAAATCAAGAACCCAACTAGGAGTACGGTTAATCAAGTAGACCGCGGCCAAGACACTATGTCCCCAAAGATGATGGGGAACAGACATATCCAACATAAGAGAGCGGGCAACTTCAATTAACTGACGATTCTTCCTTTCAGACACGCCATTCTGTTGAGGAGTGAATGAAGTGGTAGTTTGGTGAATGATACCGTGATCACGAAAGAACTGGTTCTAGGTATGATTCACATATTCACCGCCATTATCGGTCCGAAATACTTTAACATGAGCATGAAACTGAGTAGACACCATAGCACAAAAATCAGGGAGAATAGAGGCAACATCATGTTTATTCTTCATCAAATACACCCATGTTAAACGAGTGCAGTCATCAATAAACGTAACAAACCAACGGAAACCATGAGAAGTCACACGAGCAGGACCCCATACATCAGAATGGACTAACTCAAAAGGCAAAGCAGCTTTATTATTACTTAAGGGAAAAATAGTATGGTGACTCTTGGCCATTACACAAGTCTCACATTTGAAGCTAGACTCATCACAGGAGCGGAATAAAGATGGAAACATACGCTTAAGGTAGCCAAATGACGGGTGTCCCAAGCGACAATGCCATAACCAAATTTGCTGTTTGTCTTTGACACTGCAACGTTGAACAGTATTAAAGACACGATCACAAACCGGTGTAGAAGGTAATGTCAAATAATACAACCCCCCTATCCGTTTACCATGCCCAATCACCTCGTGAGTCTTGAGATCCTGAAAAGAGCAATGAGTATGATAGAAAGTAGCAGAAGCATTAAGTGTATCAAGTAAGCGACCAACAGATAACAAGTTACAATGGATATTGGGAACTAATAACGCACGAGACAAGGACAGAGTTGGGGTGAGAGAAATGGTGCCCTCGCCAGTAATTGGAGAGGGCAAACCATTAGCACTAGTTATGTATGGGTCACGGGTGTTACTAGACAACTCATCAAAAAATTTAGCATCATAAGTCATATGATCAGAAGCACCAGTGTCAATTATCCAAGTATTGGAGCCAGTACCTGGAATAGAGTCAGAAACACGCAAATTTGCAGAAGCAGCACCAGCACCAACAATGGAATTATCACCCATTATTGTAGCAGAAACTCAACAAATCACACAGAGTATACAACAGAACACAGCACAGACACAAATATGGCAGATGCACAAAGACAACAGAGGCACAAACACAGTAGAGGCAGATGCACGAACACAGTAGAGGCACAAACACGACAAAGCACACAGCGGAACACGGCAAAGGCACAGGCACAAGAACCCTAAAAGAAATTAGGGCACACAGTAGAACACGGGTGGGCACAACACACACAGGTCACCAAAAAGTCGGCTCTGATGCCAAGTCAAATAATATGGGTAGAATATTTTCAGATGTAATTCATTCTCCGAAAGGAGGTATTTATAATACAAGGTTACAAACCCTAGTAGGGTCAAACTGGGAAAACAAGTGGAATCCTAATTACATAATATCTATATAAAAGGAAATAAATAAAATAATATCCTAATAGAATAGGATATCTCTCGCTAACAATAATCACATATGTCCAATGATTCTTACAACTCCACTTTTCAATCAGAATTTAATCCAACACCAATATTGTCTCTAACTTAACCATTTAGGTACATCAAAGTTACAACTTCAATAAACTCAAAGAAGTGTAGGGTTTTTAACTTAATAGGCGCTAGTGTATTAGTAGTGGATCACCGATCGACTGTATTGTGTCATCTTCTCGAAATGAGATTAATCTATTCACATCCATGACTTGTATTGAGTCACACATTTACTGACGTTGAGAGTGTCAGTCAGACTAAAGTCCACAACTGTCATTTTTCATAGATGTAAGTACTTCGGTTTCTGTTTTGACATATTAATGTTGTTTTAATATAGACCAATATTTAATTCATAATGATTGCCATTGAACCTGGTCACTCTCTTAGCTGTACAAGGCCCCATCAAGGTCGACTGCTGCAGATCGTATAAAGATTCATGACTATTTCATGTCCCTGGTATTTGATTGGTAGTTAAAGAATTGATAAGTGAAATTCTATTTGGAATTCAAACCTGGGTTTGGCTTATCCTGTCTATAAATATGTCCCCCATTCATCTTTGTCCTAGAGCATCAAACAAGTCTAGCTTTCTTCACAATCATCACCAAAGCAAAAAAGACTGCTCTATATACATAGAAATATCTTATATGGAATCTGTAGCAGCCATGGAAGATGGTGGATGGAGCTCACATGGTGGAATGTACACCTCTGATGAGGAGGCAGATTTCATGTCTCAGTTGCTTGCTAACTGTTCTGTCACAAATGAGATGAATGAGGCTTCAAGCTCTGCAATCCCATTTGCAATTTGTCCAAGCCATGAATATTCAATAACTAACAGGGAAGACATTGATCAAGGATCACATTATTATTCAGATTTTGCTAATCTCTATTTTTCAAATGGGATTGATATTTATGGTACTGCCAATAATGGAAACTACTACACCAGTGACTCTCACCAAATTATGCCAACAAATTACCATAACTCCGAGATGTCTCGAGGTCTTTGGGATGCCAATGGTGCCAACTTGTTCCTCAGTCAAGGTGAACAATTTGGCATGGATCATCACCAAGAATTGAGAAATGGCAATGTGGAAGAGCACTCTAACACAAACCAGACAGGAGCTGCTTTTTCTGAAAAGCTTCTGCAGCTTAAAAGGGAATCTCAGCATGAGATGAGAATAAGGGAACCCGCGATGGAAATTGAAGTTATGGTGCCTGAGAATTCTAAGAAAAGGCCTTGCAGTTCAGTAGAAGTAAGTATACACAATAAATTTTAGTGTTGCCCTTTTATGCACTTGGTGATGATTATTTTTTTCCTTTTTCTTTTTAAGGAAATGGGTTATGCGATCAGCATCTCTAATCATAATTGAATGACTAAATGTTTCAGGTTCAAAAGAAGAAGAGGAATGTGAAGTCGAAGAAGGGTCAGAAGCCGGTCTTAACCAGAGACATTGAAGATAATGATGCTAGCACCAAAGGGCAGAGCTCAAGCAGTACTAGCTGCTCAGGGGATGAGGACTCCAATGCTTCTCACCAGGATCTGAGTGGAGGCGTGAGCCCTTCAAGCTTAAGTCCAAAAGGGCTTGAAGGGCTTGAAGATCTCAACTTGAATTGCAAAAAAAAAGCCAGTAGGGGATCAGCAACTGATTCCCAAAGCATATATGCAAGGGTAACCCCATAATCCGAATGCTGATATATTGACCACACTAGCAAGCTCATTCTTTGAAAATATGCTTTCTATTTATCAATATGAAACTGATTTGCTACATGAATATTGCAGAAAAGAAGAGAAAAAATAAACGCGAGGCTGAGAATTTTGCAGAACCTTGTACCTAATGGCACCAAGGTTAGCAGCATATACGTACTGCAATAGTAGCAGATTTGATATGACTTTTGTAAGAGCTAATGTAAGTTGGTTTATTTTTGGTAATGCAGGTTGATATCAGCACCATGCTTGAGGAGGCTGTCCAGTATGTGAAGTTCTTACAGCTTCAGATCAAGGTAATAACAAAAGAAAGAGAAAAGAATGTTCGACATTCCACATATTGGATGAAGTTTAAATCTAAGTAGGAATTTCCATTTGATGATCTAATAATAATTTTATTTCGGTTTTCAATTTTGCAGCTCTTAAGCTCTGATGATATGTGGATGTATGCTCCTATCGTTTACAATGGAATAAACATCGGAATTGACTTGAACTCTTGAAGCTAATCAATCGGAGATGGTCATAGAATGTAGTAGGAGGTGGACCTGCTGTTATAACAGAACAGAGTCTGTGGACTATGCATGGTTAACTGAGGGCATTGTTTGAAATAAAGGCACACAAAGTGCTCAAATAGCAACTTGTTAGAATAAAACCAAATTGAAAATGTGATTAGTACCAAAAAATAAATAAACTAGTATATATCTGTAATTGTATTAATACACAATACATTCAAAATTAGACTACAAATAAGGGTTGTAATCTGTAAGAGTCCCTGTGTTTCACATTTGCTGTGAGCAGGAAAAAAGAAAAGGGAAGATCCATGCTTGAATTAATTTTCTCTTGCAATAATAGCCTTGCTCTGACAGTAACAGAGTTTTATGTTTGTGCCAGAAATGAATGCCTTACTGTGATGAGCTTCATGATTTACTTGTACTGTTTTTATTTACATGAACAATACATTTATTTGTCGAAAGGAAAAATATGTACATAAGAAAAGAAACATGATCAAATGGTACCGATATATCTTAATCCTAACACATTTCACATCCTCCCTCACCAATTAGGGTCAAAACTAAACAAGGAAAAGAAAAATGCTTGCCAACTAAAACAGAGGAGGAAAGAGAAGTTTTCCATGGACATAAAATCAGCAATCTTATAATAGTGACCGATATTCAACAGAGCATTACCATAACCAATTTCTTACAATTGATCTTGGATAGGAGGAGGAACTTGATATATGAGGGAAAAATAGAATGAATCTGCCAAGGTGAAGTTGCTGAAGTATCCAACCCAAAAATCAGTAGAGAGGCTCAATGTGCATGGTTTTAGTATGTTTTATGTGGGTTTACCTAGAAATTTATGGTTGGTTGTTTTAGGGCGTAGTCGTCATTTCAAAGTTTAATTTTTAGGGTTACACTCCGAGGTTTCAGGCACATGTCCCTAAGAAAACAAATAAGTAAAAATGTGACCCTAACTGTGTCACAGCTACAACTATGCTTAGGGGATGGGAAGGAAAAAAAAAAAACAAGGCACCAACAAAAAAGTCCTGGAGCTGCTGCTGCAATCTAGAACACCAAGACTTAATTCTTACTTAATTAGCAATAATTTACACATGCCATATATATATGGGCACTAAGAACTTCTTTAAATCAAATTCGTCGAAATCGGGGTGTTATGCACTCAGAATCATAACAAAATGATCAAGTGCTAGTATATTGTTAGTCTTCCTGAGAAGAATTCAGCTTCGTTGTTCTTGATAATTAACAAATAAACACATTTAAAACAATATTTATTCTAAGTTTGAAAAAAAAAAACCGTATAAATTTACGCGTGACAAACGAGCTCTTGCCTCTTGGCCTCTGTGAAGTGTGAATGGCCATGAGCATGCAGTGCAGGGCTGGCTGGCTCTACCAACTTCCAGCTCTTTCAGGAAAAAAGAATGGTGGCCCAACCGCCCAAGAATGTTAGAAATTAAAGAAAAATATGAGGGATGTTTTTCATGCAGAGAAGGAAATCGGATTTTAAAAGGGTTTCAAATACTTTTTTGTAATATTATTGTACTATTTTTATGTTATTTATAGAAATAAAGGAATATAATTGTTGAGAGAATTAAAAGATTTTGTTCCTTAATTTTTCAAATTCAAAACTCATGTCGTGCAAATTTTGGGCGGCATTGCAGAGCATGCATTATGCATTACAATAATATGGAAGTGCTCGTTTTTACGCGTGGAATGAGCGTGAACTTCGCCGGGATCTTAGTTGGAAAGAATTTTGAGTCTTGATGACTAGTTCTCTTCTTCACTCACACGTGTGCCACTGCCAAGTATTTTGGGATTGCCCATAATACAACTCATTTTTGAAGTTCCTTCTTATTATTAAGTTTTAGGCTGAGATTATGAACCATTGCATCTCATGTTTCATGATTTTGATCCAACGGTATGATTAGGAAGGAAATGACAAAGATGGTTTTGCCCCCCTTCTGTTTAGTAGACTGATAAACTTGTCTCTCACGAGTGTATACATCTCTCGTCATGGGCAGACACAAGTGGATACGCACCCGAGACATGAAAGTGTCCTTAAGTGGTTAAACTTACAATGTCATCGTGATGATTTTGGTATAATGGTTTTACAAATTTTTCTTATACTATAGTTAGATTTGCACTCCAAAGGGTCAGATTGGTTTTTATTTTATTTAAAATTTATCATCTTTAGATGATGATGTATTGTTTCCAGTTTAAGGAATGAGTTGTCTTCCTATAAATAAATAAAAATTGAGTTTGGCAAACATCACAAACACAGACCAAGGTCCTCAAGAAAAGAACCTCTAGGCAAACCATATTTACTAGTTAATGCAGCTAATTCTGAGTACACCCTTGTCCAATGCTTGGTCCCAATAGTTTAAATAGACATATTTCCAGACAAAAAGCATATTGTAACATAATAAAAGGGTCACTTTCATCTAAAATGCCTAAGCAGGAAAACTTAGGCAGCTAATTTGACCTATTCTTACAAATCATAACAGATAGTCTACAAAACTAGCCCTCATCAGAAGAAACTACAATAATGTAATATGATATTAACAATTTTGGCATGGAACAAGCTAAATGCTAATCCAGGTTTGTCCCAAGAAGTCAATGACCTAACCAGAATTCAGATCCAACCCCAGAGAGGAATTTTAGTCAATGAGTTTCTGCTTTTGCACCAATACAGAGTTATGCCTCAACTGAACTCCATACTTGTCCATAATGAGATCATTGTTTTTGTTAGGTAAGATGGGCAGATGGCAGTTATGGAATATTTTCCCAACACTTTGTGGATGATTGTAATTGGATTATAACTTTATAAGAACATTGGGAGAGGGGACAACAATCCAATCTGCAGATATTACTGTCTGGTTCCAAGAACATTTCAGAGAAAATGTTAGACCATTTTACATGATCTTGCCGCCTATTTATTGATGTCCTTATCAGTATGAGTTGAAACCAAAATATTATGCTTGTTGATTACCCCCACGTTGTCTTGTTTGCCAGGTGTAAATTCTCTCTCTCTCTCTCTCTCCACCAAATATCATTCTCTCAAGCATCTCTCTTGAACAGTATTTCTGTGATTTTTTAAAGGTTATTATGTTATTTTAATCCATCATTGCTTTGAACTTGGTCCCATCTGAGTTGTCCTTAGATGACTTCTTACTGTATTTGTACAAATTAATTGTTTATCTAGAATATGATTAATGAGATAATCCCATTGTTTAAATTTATAAATGATTTCTGAGTTTCTTGTGGCATTGTTCATAGTTGGGGTATAAATATGCCACTTAGCTTCATTCCCACACCACTCATTCACAGAGCATCATATATGAGAATCTCTTAATTGTTATTAATTAGAGTACAATAAAACCTTTTTGTTCCTTAATTAGGCTTCAAAGAGGCAATATGGAGCATATTGGAGTTGTTGCAGAGGGAGAATGGACCACTCTGAGTGGGATGTGCACTGCTGAGGAGGTAGATTTCATGGCTCAGTTGCTTGGAAATTTTTCATCTTCAAACCATCCAAGTGGCACATCAAGCATGAGAGTCCCGGACACTTTCTGGCCCGGGGATGAATCACTTACAATGAACATGTCAGGCAACCATGAAGGTTCACATTATTCATCAGAAACTTCTATTTCTGATTGCAGCAATAGGATTCTTTTTCCCACTTCAAGCAATGAAAGCTACTACTTGAGTAGTGATTCTCACCCCATATTGGTGACAAGCAATAGTTCCATGTCTATTGATTTTGGTTCTGGGGATGGGATCAGAAACCTCAATTCCTATCTGATTGAAGTAAATGATCAATGCTTGAACCAAGAACCAAGTGAAGGAAATGCAGAAGAGTATGGTGCCAACCAGCCTGAAGCTGTGGTTCTGGGGAAGAGGAAATATGATATGACAGTACAAGAACCAGACATGGATGATAAAAGTAACCCCTCCAAGAATTCTATGAAAGGAACTCAAATTTCAGAAAATGTGAGTAGATGCATAAGCATATTTTTCTTATCCTTCACTCAAACTTTTTACTTGGTTACAGAATGTTTATGTTCTTTCTCTGATCATAAATACAATGTGGGTTCAGATGAATAAGAGGAACATAAAGTCGAAAAAGAGCCTGCAGATCATAACTAGAAACAATGAAGAAGATGGCAATGCAGGCCCCAACAGACAGAGCTCAAGTAGTTACTGCTCAGGAGATGACTCCAATATTGCTTCACATTCCCATGAGAATTCTCAGGAGCTGAGTCCAGGTAGTACTTCGGCGTCAAGCTTGAGTCCGAAAGAGGCTTCAGCTCTCAACTTGAGTGGGAAATCAAGAGCTAGAAGGGGGTCAGCCACTGATCCCCAAAGCCTCTATGCAAGGGTAAGTTCCTATAGGCTACAGATCCTGCTTGTCGCCTGTCTTAACCATGTAAAAAAAAATTTCCCTATAGATATGTAAAATCAACTAATTTTTCTATCCTTTTTGTGTTGCAGAAAAGAAGAGAGAAAATAAATGAGAGGCTGAGAGTTCTGCAGAACATTGTCCCCAATGGAACAAAGGTAGGCAGTATGCCTTGTGAAACAATCTTCTTTTCCCAAGAGGTTGATGCAAAATTCTCAAATTTATCTATTTGGAATTGCAGGTTGATATTAGTACAATGCTTGAGGAAGCTGTCCATTATGTGAAGTTCTTACAACTCCAAATTAAGGTAATAACCAAGAAAATTAACCCATGATGAGCAATAAGTTTTCGAATGTTCTAATCGAAACCTACATATCTGAAAATCGGTTGCTGATATTGTTGTTTTCCCCCCTTGTTTGATCTTTTGTAGCTGTTAAGCTCTGATGATATGTGGATGTATGCTCCCATCTGTTACAATGGGATGGACCTGGGACTTGATCTGAAGCTCACCTCACCAAAGCAATCATAGAAAGAAAACTTGCTTTGGAACCCAAATCTTTTCTCAACTCTCAAATTATGCAAGAAAGTTGAGAAAAATGTTGGTGAAAAGTTTAGGTTCTGCAGCATTTTCCATAAATTCTTTTTATAATGTAACAAACAGACATGACTGTGCTGTGAGCTCCACAACCAAAATTATTCTCCAATTTACTAATTTTGGGCTGAGTGGGTTTGAGGAAGTGATGTATTATCTCATACAAGGGATGAGATGATTGATTTGACATACTGATTATTCTGCAGTTGATATTCTTCTACTTCAGAATGAATATTGATGAATAAACATGATGTTTGGATAAAGTAAGTTGGTTCCTAACACCTAAGGAAAATATTTGGACATGCCTTTTTAATTTGTTATAAATAGATGTGTCAAATCCAATCCAGTAATGACATTTGTCAATGAAAACTAGTAACTTTGCGTGTTAGTCCCTATCCGAATTTGACAATTGTCTAAAAGTGACACATGGAAAAATGTTGTGTGTTTCATTGACGTGAACACACCCCATGTTCTAACATATTTCGTGAGAATTCTATATAAATAAGGTGTTATTGAGATCTCACATTCACATCCAGACTTCTCCTCAAATCATAATGCATTGCAATTTCTATTGCTTGTAAATGCTCTTGTTCTTAGTTTTTCATAGCATATGTCCCTATTCAGTTTTCGATGAAACACACTACTTACAAAATGATATCAACATGACCGATATGGTCAACAAAATTGATCGAATCGATGATTACCCGTACAAAGATTTTAGCGCTTTCACGTTTAATAATGTATTATACACGTACGCACGTATTTCTCATATTTAATACACGTATTTTTTTACAAAAAATTCAATAAAACATACAAAATTCACGTATTATACACATAATTCTCACATATTATTGAATAAAAATAATATATATTGTAAAAAAGGTACAGCCGGACGGCTATACTCAGTTTTTTCCTAATTTTTTAAAAAAATAGTATAGCCATCTGGCTTTACTGTTTTGACACGTGGCACCTAGGCTATGGGCGTCCTTTTTTATATATATGTAAATAGCATAGCCGAGGCTAGACATTTTAAAAAGAAAATTTAATCCGGGAAATTTTGTTGGGAGAGGTTTTGGCCTACTTCTTTAATTTAATATATGGAATTAAGTAATATGCTAGCCTTTTTGAATTACTTTAAATAGTAATTATATTTTAATTATTATTTAATATATAAAAAATTAAAGAAAAAGTCTACAAAATAATTAATTTCTATTAATTAAGTCTTTTGTGAAATCGTTTGGGTGTCTTAATTAAATTTCTCCATAGCCCAAGAGCTTTATCCGTTACTATGAGGCCATTACTCAAATATCTACTGTACCTTTTTGATTTTTTACTTTTCCAGAGTTATTTACCCGTATAAAGATTTTAGCACTTTCATGTTTAATAATGTATTATACATGTACGCACGTATTTCTAATGTTTAATAAATGAATTTTTTTACAAAAAATTCAGTAAGACACAAAATTCACGTATTATACACATAATTCTCACATATTATTCAATAAAAATAATATATATTTTTAAAACGGTACAGCCGCACGGCTATACTCTCTAAAATAAATAAAGAAATAAATTGGGCCGCCTAGGCGCTATGCGGGTCCTTTTAAATAAAATAAATAGTATAGCCGCGAGCCTATACTCTTTAAATATCTAATGGGTGCCTTTTTGTTTTTAAAATTTTTCCTCATTGATTTTCCTTTGTCGATAAGACTAATCTAGAGCATTATCCATTACATTTAGGCCATTACCAATGTATAGCTATTGTCCCCTTTTGATTTTTTTACTTTTCCAGAGCCGTATAAAAAATTTAACATTTTCCCATTTAATATTCGTATTATAGACATATGTATGTATTTTTTTAATAATACTTCCGTTTTCTATATACATCTTAAAGACTCTATAATGAAAGCAAACGTATAATACACGTATTTTAAATATTATTTAATATCAAAGAACAAAAAACAAAGTCCACAAAATAATTCAAAACAATTAATTACTATTTACCAAATAATTTACGAATTAAAACATAATTAAGAATTAAAGTAAATTAAAGAAGTTGGCCCAAAAAGAAAGGTAAAGAAACTAATTTTATATTTTTTAAAATTAAAAATTAAAAATTTTAAAAAAACAAAAAAACAAAACAACCTCTCCCGACGAAAGTTCATCGGCACAGGTCCATATACCTCTCCCGACGAAATTCTCCTCTGCCGACAAAATTTCTTCGGGAGAAACCTAATCCGGCAAACAGTTGCCGACATAGACCTGTGCCGACAAAATTTCGTCGGGAGAGGTTTTTAAAAAATAAATAAATATAAACTTAGAATCTTTAGGTCAATATTTGTTTTATAAAAAATTTCTTTTTAGTAATTATGCTCTAACTATTATTTCTCTAGTGAATAATTAGTATTAAATATTTTAATTAACGTCAAAAATGATATTACTTAATAAATAGTATTTAGTCTTAAAATTTTTTGAATTTAATAAAATTGTTAAATACTAAGTAAACAATAATTAAAATATAAGTAAGAATTAAAGTAATTACAAAAGAGAATTTCAGATTATGGTATTTATAGAGTATAGCCAGTCGGCTGTACTTTTAGGGCATGTTTACATATCAGTAATGGGTATGGGAGGAAAGGGAATGATTTCCATTCCTGACTTCCCCTGCATTTACTTGCAATCAGGAATGAAAAAATAAGTGGGCTCCACCTCAAAATCCGTAATCACATCTTCTCAAAACTAGGTATCAGATTAACTAGGGGGGAGTAGTCGATACGATTCCCATTCCTGTTTTCTCTTATTAACTTCCAAAAATACCCTTACCACTTTACCATAATTCCAAAACATCCCAAACCCTAAAAAAACATTTTTTAAAAAAAACTCACGCCAAGAAGTTCCAAGACGCTCCAACTTCTTTTTCACATTAGCGTTGTAGAGACAACCTCCCAGAAGCAGCAGCAACGTCTTGTGCTATGTAAGTCATTCTATCTATCTATCTTCTTCTTCTTCTTCTATCTTATGTCTTCACATTCATCACAAAACAAAGTACGGTCATGGATAAAGACTTTTGTGGAGATTATATATATCTTTTTTTGGTAGTATGAAGATTATGTATTTAATCGTATGAAGATTATGCAGGTTATTATTATTATTTGATTGTTTACTAGTTACGTAGGTGAAAGATATATATTTATTGGAGTTTATTTTTTCGTTTGAAATTGGCTCTGGACAAAGGTGTTATTAACATTATCATTGAACTGGGCTCTTGCTGTTCATCTTGTACAACATATTGATTCCTCATATTTACACCACCTTATTGGTTTGCTGCAGGATTAGTTTGGTCTTCTTAGCCAATTTGAGAATTATATATGTGCTGTAGTGAAAATGTACAGGGCATTTTAGTAATCAAATTAATTTGGATTCTGATTCATGAAAATTAGTAAACAATAACAATGGGAATCAACCCCATTTCTTTGCTAATTCCATATGTTTAGTAAACAGCTTAATGGAAATGATTCTTCCCATACCGATTCAATAGTTCCCCGATTCCTAAATTCTCTGATTCCTTACTTTCTCCATTACTGATACGTAAATATACCCATAAAATATTCTATTTACAGAGTATAGCCGAGCGGCTATACTCTTTAAATAATTAAATAAATTGGGCCACCTAGGCACTATGCGGGTCCTTTTAAATAAAATAAATAGTATAGCCGCTCGCATAAACTCTTTAAATATCTAATGGGTGCCTTTTTGTTTTTAAAATTTTTTCTCCCTGATTTTCCTTTATCGATAAGACTAGTCTAGAGCATTATCCATTACGTTTAGGCCATTACCAAGGTATAGCTATTGTCCCCTTTTGATTTTTTACTTTTCCAGAGTTATTACCTGTATAAAGAATTTAGCATTTTCCCATTTAATACTCATATTATACACATACGTACGTATTTTCCAATAATACTTCCATTTTCCGTATACGTCTTTAAGACTTAGTATAATGAAAGCAAACGTATAATACCCATATTGTACATGTATTTTAATGATTATTTAATATCAAAGAACAAAAAACAAAGTCCACAAAATAATTCAAAACAATTAATTACTACTTACCAAGTAATTTACGAAATCAGTAAAATATTTAATATTCACTAAAGAAATCATAATTAAAACATAATTACGAATTAAAGTAATTAAAAAAAAGTAAATTAAAGAAGTTGGCCCAAAAACAAAAGTAAAGAAACTAATTTTTTATTTTAAAATTTTAAAAAAAAAGAAAAAAAAAAGCAAAACAACCTCTCGCGACAAAATTTCGTCGGCACAGGCCCATATACCTCTGCCGATGAAATTTCGTCGGGAGAAACCTAATCCGGCAAACAGTTGCCGGTATAGACTTGTCTCGACGAAATTTTGTCGGGAGAGGTTTTTTTAAAAAATAAATAAATATAAACTTAGTATCTTTAGGTCAATAATTTTTTTTAATAAAAAAATTATTTTCAGTAATTAAATAATATCTTAGCCTGATTTAATTACTTTCATTAGTGATTATGTTCTAACTATTATTTCTCTAGTGAATAATTAGTATTTAATATTTTAATTAACATCATAAATGATATTACTTAATAAATAGTATTTATTGTTTAAAATTTTTCAAATTTAATAAAATTCTTAAATACTAATTATTCACTAAGTAAACAATAATTAAAACATAAGTAATAATTAAAGTAATTACAAAAGAGAATTTCAGATTATGGTATTGATATATATAGCCGAACGGCTGTACGTTTAAAATAGTGCAGTGGCACCTGGCGTCTAATCGCGGGAGGGTTCTTTTTTTTTAAAAACGTATAGCCGCGCGGCTATACTCTGTGTTTTTACTTTTTTCAAAAAGTAGAATTGTCTTGCCTGGGGTCCTCCTTTTTTATATACAAAAATAGTACAGCCGTACGGCTATACTTGTTTTTTTTTTTTAAGTATAGCCGCCCGGCTATAGTATTTTATTCAAGTAGCATAATATGTATTTCCCTTTTTTAATTACTTTCATTAGTAGTTATGTTTTAGTTCTTATTTACTTAGTGAATATTAAAGGAAAAAAAGAAAACGAAAAATTGAATTACTATTTACTATGTAAAATAATTCATGAAGTTAATTATAATATTTAATACTAATTATTCACTAAATAAATAATAATTAAAATATAATTACTAATTTAACTAATTCAATTAGGCAAATATATTATTTAATTACTAAAAATATAATTTTTAAAAATTAATTAACCTAAACATCCTAAGTTTATATTTATTTTTTTTAAAAGACTTCTCCCGACGAATTTTCGTCGGCAGAGGTTCTTTTGTCGAGAGAAACCTAATCCGACAAATTGTTGTCGGCATAGACCTGTGCTGAAGAAATTTCGTCGGGAGAGATTTTATTCAAAAATAAATATAAATTTAGTATCTTTTAGGTCCAATAAATTTTCTTTTTAGTAATTAAATAATACCATAGACTTATTTAATTATTATTTCTTTAGTGAATAATTAAATACTTTAATTAACTTAATGAATGGTAATTATTATTTTTATTTAATCAAATATTTAAATACCAATTATTCACTAAGTAAATAGTAATTAAAACATAACTACTAAATAAAGTAATTAAAAAAGAGAAATCAAGATTCAAAGGGTATCGTCGGGCTGCTATACTCTTTAAAATTTTCTTTTTTATTCAATAAATAATATCTTAGCCTTCTCTAAATACTTTCGTTAGCGATTACGTTTTAATTATTATTTCTTTAGTGAATAATTAGCATTAAATATTGTAATAAAAATCCTAGAAATTTGGTTTTAGTACCCAAAATATTTTAGCATTCCAAGAATGGATTTTAGCCTCGAAAAAGGTTTGGGAACAATATCGGAAGCTAGGGTTTTTGGTTCTAGACTTGGATTTACACAAACTAAATTTGTGAAAACAAAAATTTAAAACAAAGTCCACAAAAAAAATATAAAACAATTAATTACTATTCATTCAGTAAAATATTTAAATATTCACTAAAGAAATACTAGTTAAACATAATTTAAAAAAAGGCTATGATATTACTTAATTACATATATTAAACTAAAGAAGTTGGCCAAAAAATAAAAGTAAAGAAACTAATTTTACATGTTTAAAATTAAAATAATGACAATAATAATTTATTTTTAAATGGCCAGAAAACCTCTCCTGACGAAATTTCGTCGGCATAGGTTTATCCCGGCGACATTTTGTCGGATTAGACTTCCCCTGACGATTCTGAGATGTAATTTGCTATTTTTGGAAGTTAAAAGCTTTTGCAGATTCTGAGATGCTTATAAACTCATTTGCAGGTTAAAAGTGTTGTGCCATTTAGTGAGCCATTTACAGTGGACCCTCAAAATCCACCCCTAGAGAAGGACTACAATGTTTACTTTAAAATTTTGAGAAATGGAATTACAGGAAAGGAAGTCCTCGAACAAGATCCTGTACCTGTGCAATGTTTTGCATACATAGAGTTCTAATTTCAACCTTAACTCTGTAAGTATAATGGAGCTTAATATACTTCCATTTTCATCTGAGATAATTCTCTCATAAATGAATCAATGACTAATGAGAAGAAAATCTGTCAACATATATTAATTCTAACCACATACCCACTCCTTTCATGAATTGACAAAGTTGCAAGGCCTATATATAATATATAAGTTGTATCACACTTTACCCACAGAGAAACAATGGTCGGATGAGTTGTATATTACCAGAACATAAGTTCAAGTGGACTTGATACAACTCAAGAGAAATGACCAACATATTAAACTTTACAAAAAAAATAAAAATAAAAATATCTAATGTAGAGAATAAAACAACCGTCACGTACTCAATATTTTGTTTAGTAGAAGCGTGGTTGTGATTTAATTGCATAAACTAATTATTGTTATTTAGTGGGTTAAGTGGAACTCTGTGAGGGCTGAAGTTGTTAATAAGTAGTACTCTGAACCTAGTTTGATCTATAAATTTAGCATCCAAAGCTTAACAAATTCAATGAGATGTGGGTAGAGATGTCCACAATTGGCCTTGAGTAGGTCCGCTGATGTTGAATTGATCAATGCACCACAATGTCGAACTCTCTTAAAATTGTGGCTAACAAACTTGTCATAAGTGTGATCACAATTCATTTGCTAAGCTTGACTTGTTAGCCTTTTTAACATCCCAATCAAAACATTAATATTTAATTTGTTTTGGAATCCAAGTATGAGTATATATGATGCTTCCGTTTGTTTATGTACTTAGATCCTTTACTTGTTTCCCTTTAAATTTTGTTTTTATATTTATATCTTGTTTTTAAATACTGATTATTAGGTCAAGTCAAACCGAATCTTACATAAGCTTGTCTCATACAAAGCCAACTCGACACAAACTCATAAGACTCAATGGGGTAAATTTATTAGATTAGATAACAAAAGACAATATGGACCTTCTTCATCATCCATCAGATGGAAATTACATTACAATAAACTTATTATTCTGATGCATCATCAAATTACAGTTTCCATTATTCTGATACAATCACCAAAACCTGCAACATATACAAGAATAAGCACACTTTGTTAGCTAAATTCATGTTAAGAAAACATAAGATTTTGCAGTGCATTATACCAAACAAATTGGCTTACTTGGATTAGTGATAACGATAAGGCCAACGCCATTGAAATCACAATTGTAGCGTCCATCAGTCTTATAGTAAAGATTCATGGGAAATGAGGCATGGTTTATGAGGGTATTTGTAAAGTAGCATGAACCATGTTCTTGTATTTCACTGCATTCTTTTAATATTCCACAAGTGAAGTTTATGATGTTCTGTAATGCAGAGTCTAGGGTTCTGGCTTAGGCACGGACCAAGTATCATGTAAACCCAACACATTAATTAAGCATTTGAAATCATTTTGATATAACTTACAACCAAGGTTCAATTAATTCCAGTCTTCCCTATCATATAATTCAAAATTCAAGTTAAACAGAAATTTCAGAGAGTGTAAGACTTTTCTTTGTCTGGGCTTGAGCTTTCTTTGGTAATGAATTCTCCATTCATGAATAAATTCAAATATCATTTTCCTTTCGGTCTGACTCAGGCATACATGCAATCACCAAAACCTGCAACACATGATAATGAACACTTCAATGGAGAAATTGATGGCAGGGAGCTTAGGCACTGATTCGAGTAGTTTAGATCATTTTTTTTAAAAAAAAATACTTGCGTAAAGCCGCTCAACTATACCTTTTAAAAAAAAAAAAACCCGAGTATAGCCGCACGGCTATACATAGAGCCGGAGCACCTACGCTATACTATTTATAAATTTATACAAGGGACTGGCCTAGAGCCGGAGCACCTACGTGTAAAAACAAGTATAGCCGTGCGGCTATACTTTTTTTTTTTTAAATGACGGGGTCGGCTAGACTAATTTGGAAAATGCTCGAGGACAGTATAGCCATGCGGCTACACTATTTGCTATTAAGGGTTTAAAGTTGTGAGAAGCGGCGGCAAGAAAAAAGAAGAAAATCTGTCAACATATATTAACTCTCTCTCTCTCTCTCTCTCTCTCTCTCATTGCAGGTGTATGTTCTTGTAGCAGATGAAAAGCAGAGGGTTCTAGATTACGAAAAATCCATACTCTGCATTACGAAAAATCAGCCTATGCGGCCTGGGCGGGTCTGGGAGGAGCTAGAAGGGTCTGGGCGGTGCTAGGCGGGACTGGGCGGCGCTAGGGGGGCTGGGCGAGGCTATGCAGGTCTGGACTGCGCTAGGCGGCTCTAGGCTGTGCTAGGCGGCGCTAGGCGGTTCTAGGCGGCGCTAGGCGTGTAGGCGGCGCTAGGCGGGTCTAGGCGGCGCTAGGCGGTCTAGGCGGCGCTAGGCGGATCTGGGTGCTAGGGTTGGTCTGGTTCTGTTCTTTTGTTCTTTAAGCCTACTGCCTAGCGATTCTTCTTTGAAGCCAATATTTCGAGCAAGAACTGTATCAGATGCACCACCTTTTGACCCCAGCAATATTGTGTCATTGCAGGCACATTTTCTTCTGCAGCCACTTTCTTTTAGTCTCTTCTTCATGTTTAGCAAGTTCGAATTTGATGGGAAACTGAATCCTACTTTTGTGGAAGGGAATTTGAGCTCCCATTATCAAAACTATCCTTTGAATATCCTCAGCTTCTTTGGTTGGTTGTAACTTACAACCAAGGTTCAATTAATTCCAGTCTTCCCTGTCATATAATTCCAAATTCAAGTTAAACAGAAATTTCAGAGAGTGTAACACTTTTCTTTGTCTGGGCTTGAGCTTTCTTTGGTCAGAATTCTCCATTAATTTTTTTTGGAAGGTTATAACTGTCAACCTTGGATTCTGAGAAAAGTTGGAGAGTTGGTGGAAAGAGATGTGAAGACATCCAAACTTTTCTTCCTTTTTAAAGACATCTAACGTTTCCCTGTTTCTGTTGCACCAGTTGAGGTTTCTTGCATGAAAATTAGATTTGTTTTCTTACAGAACGATCAAGTTGGTTTTTATAACTCTTCCACTCCATCCCATTCATGAGTAAATTCAAATACCATTTTCCTTTTGTTCAGACTCAGGCATAGATGCAATCACCAAAACCTGCAACACATGATCATGAACACATGTTGTAAGAATCATGGCAATGAGGTAAATCAAACACAAGTGAAGGAAATGCAGAAGAGTATGGTGGCAACCAGCCTGAAGCTGTGGTTCTGGGGAAGAGGAAATATGATATGACAGTACAAGAACCAGACATGGATGATAAAAGTAACCCCTCCAAGAATTCTATGAACGGAACTCAAATTTCAGAAAATGTGAGTAGATGCATAAGCATATTTTTCTTATCCTTCACTCAAACTTTTTACTTGGTTACAGAATGTTTATGTTCTTTCTCTGATCATAAGTTCAATGTGGGTTCAGATGAATAAGAGGAACATAAAGTCGAAAAAGAGCCTGCAGATCATAACTAGAAACAACGAAGAAGATGGCAATGCAGGCCCCAACAGACAGAGCTCAAGTAGTTACTGCTCAGGAGATGACTCCAATATTGCTTCACATTCCCATGAGGATTCTCAGGAGCTGAGTCCAGTTAGTACTTCGACGTCAAGCTTGAGTCCGAAAGAGGCTTCAGCTCTCAACTTGAGTGGGAAATCAAGGGCTAGAAGGGGGTCAGCCACTGATCCCCAAAGCCTCTATGCAAGGGTAAGTTCCTATAGGCTATAGATCCTACTTGTAGCCTGTCTTAAACATGTAAAAACTTTGTTCCCTATAGATATGAAAGATCAACTAATTTTTCTATCCTTTTTGTGTTGCAGAAAAGAAGAGAGAAAATAAATGAGAGTCAGAGTTCTGCAGAACATTGTCCCCAATGGAACAAAGGTAGGCAGTATGCCTTGTGAAACAATCTTCTTTTCCCAGGAGGTTGATGCAAAATTCTCAAATTTATCTATTTGGAATTGCAGGTTGATGTTAGTACAATGCTTGAGGAAGCTGTCCATTATGTGAAGTTCTTACAACTCCAAATTAAGGTAATAACCAAGAAAATTAACCCATGATGAGCAATAAGTTTTCGAATGTTCCAATCGAAATCTACATATCTGAAAATCGGTTGCTGATATTGTTGTTTTCCCCCCTTGTTTGATCTTTGCAGCTGTTAAGCTCTGATGATATGTGGATGTATGCTCCCATCTGTTACAATGGAATGGACCTGGGACTTGATCTGAAGCTCACCTCACCAAAGCAATCATAGAAAGAAAACTTGCTTTGGAACCCAAATCTTTTCTCAACTCTCAAATTATGCAAGAAAGTTGAGAAAAATGTTGGTGAAAAGTTTAGGTTCTGCAGCATTTTCCATAAATTCTTTTTATAATGTAACAAACAGACATGACTGTGCTGTGAGCTCCACAAACCAAAATTATTCTTCAATTTACCAATTTTGGGTTGAGTGGGTTTGAGCAAGTGATGTATTATCTCATACATGGGATGAGATGATTGATTTGACATACTGATTATTCTGCAGTTGATATTCTTCAGAATGAATATTGATGAATAAACATGATGTTTGGATAAAGTAAGTTGGTTCCTAACACCCAAGGAAATTATTTTTAATTTGTTATAAATCGATGTGTCAAACCCAATCCAGTAACGACATTTGTCAATGAAAACTAGTAACTTTGCGTGTTAGTCCCTATCCGAATTTGACAATTGTCTAAAAGTGACACATGGACAAATGTTTGGTGGTTCATTGACGTGTCATTGCCAATCCGCAAACACACCCCATGTTCTAACATATTTCGTGAGAATTCTATATAAATAAGGTGTTATTGAGATCTCACATTCACATCCAGACTTCTCCTCAAATCATAATGCATTGCAATTTCTATTGCTTGTAAATGCTCTTGTTCTTAGTTTTTCATAGCATATGTCCCTATTCAGTTTTCGAGGAATCACACTACTTACAAAATGATATCAACATGACCGATATGGTCAACAAAATTAATCGAATCGATGCTTACCTGTACAAAGATTTTAGCGCTTTCACGTTTAATAATGTATTATACACGTACTTACGTATTTCTCATGTTTAATACACATTTTTTTACAAAAATTTCAATAAGACACACAAAATTTACGTATTATACACATAATTCTCATATATTATTGAATAAAAATGATATATATTCAAAAAAAATGTATAGCCGCACGGCTATACACGTTTTTTCAAAACATATTTAAAAATAGTATCGCCGCACGGCTTTTCTGTTTTAAATATATAGTATAGCCGCATTTCTTTTTTTCTTTTTTTTGAGAAATAGTATAGCCGTTCGGCTATACTGTTTTTTCCTAAGTTTTTTAAAAATAGTATAGCCGTACGGCGTTACGGTTTCTATACATGGAACCTAGGCACTAGGCGCCTCCTTTTTTTAATATATAAATAGTATAGCTGGGCGGTTATACTTTTAGAAAGAAAATTTAATTCGGGAAATTTCGCTAGCATAGACCTGTGCCAGCAAACTTTCTTCAAGAGAAGTTTTTTATATATATATTTATTTATAATTTAAAAAATTATATAATTAGTTTCTTTACTTTTATTTTTTTGACCTACTTCTTTAATTTAATATATGAAATTAAGTAACATCTTCCCCTTTTTGAATTACTTTAATTATTAATTATATTTTAATATAAAATAATTAAAGAAAAAGTCCACAAAATAATTAATTTCTATTTATTAAGTCTTTTGTGAAATCGTTTGGGTGTCTTAATTAAATTTCTCCATTGCCCAAGAGCCCTAACCGTTACTATTTGGTCATTATTCGAGTATCTATTGTCTCTTTTTTATTTTTTACTTTTTCAGAGTTATTACTCGTATAAAGATTTTAGCGCTTTCACATTTAATAATATATTATAGACGTACGAACGTATTTCTCATGTTTAATACATGTATTTTTTACAAAAATTTCAATAAGACACACAAAATTCACGCATTATACACATAATTCTCACATATTATTGAATGAAAATAATATATATTTAAAAAAAATGGTACAGCAGAACGGCTATACTCCGTTTTTCTAATTTTTTTTAAAAAATAGTATAGCCGTGCGGCTTTAGTGTTTCTAAATACGTGGCACCTAATCGCTAGGAGGCGCCTCCTTTTTTTAATATATAAATAGTATAGCCGAAGGGCTATACAGTTTAAAAAGAAAATTTAATCTGGGAAATTTCGCCGGCATAGACCTATGCCGGCGAAATTTCATCGGGAGAGGTTTTGGCCTACTTCTGTAATTTAATATATGGAATTAAGTAATATCCTACCCTTTTTGAATTACTTTAATTAGTAATTATATTTTAATTATTATTTAATATATAAAAATTAAAGAAAAAGTCCACAAAATAATTCATTTCTATTTATTAAGTCTTTTTGTGAAATCATTTGGGCGTCTTAATTAAATTTTTACATAGCCCAAGAGCCCTATCCGTTACTATTAGGCCATTACTAGAGTATCTATTTTCCCTTTTTGATTTTTTACTTTTTCATAGTTATTACCCGTATAAAGATTTTAGTGCTTTCACGTTTAATAATGTATTATACACGTATGCACGTATTTGTCATGTTTACACGTATTTTTTTACAAAAATTGCAATAAGACACACAAAATTCATGTATTATACACATAATTCTCACATATTATTGAATAAAAATAATATATATTTTAAAAAAATGGTATATTTGCACGGTTATACCCAGTTTTTTCCTAATTTTTTTTAAAGAATTGTATAGCCGTGCGGCTTTACGGTTTCGACACGTGGCCTATACTCTTTAAATATCTAATAATGGGTGCTTTTTGTTTTTTTAATTTTTTCTCTCTGATTTTCCTTTGTCGATAAGACTAGTGTAGAGCATTATCCATTATGTTTAGGCCATTACCAAGGTAGCTATTGTCCCCTTTTGATTTTTTACTTCTCCAGAGTTATTACCTGTATAAAGAATTTAGCATTTTCCCATTTAATACTCATATTATACACGTACATACGTATTTTTCAATAATACTTCCGTTTTCCGTATATGTCTTAAAGACTCGGTATAATGAAAGCAAACGTATAATACACGTATTTGAATGATTATTTAATATCAAAGAACAAAAAACAAAGTCCACAAAATAATTCAAAACAATTAATTACTATTTACCAAGTAATTTACGAAATTAGTAAAATATTTAAATATTCACTAAAGAAATAATAATTAAAAAATAATTACTAATTAAAGTAATTAAAAAAAGGCTAAGGTATTACTTAATTACATGTATTAAATTAAAGAAGTTTGCCAAAAAAACAAAAGTAAAGAAACTAATTTTATATTTTTAAAATTAAAAATTTAAATTAAAAAAGAAAGCAAAACAACCTCTCCCGAGGAAATTTCGTCCGAAGAAACCTAATCCGGCAAACAGTTGCCAACATAGACCTATGCCGATGAAATTTCGTTGGAAGAGGTTTTTAAAAAAAATAAATATAAACTTAGTATTTTTAAGTCAATAATATATATATATATATATATATATATATTTTTTTTTTATAAAAAATTTCTTTTCAGTAATTAAATAATATCTTAGCCTGATTTAATTCCTTTCATTCTTAATTATGTTCTAACTATTATTTCTCTAGTGAATAATTAGTATTAAATATTTTAATTCACATCATAAATGATATTACTTAATAAATAGTATTTAGTCTTAAATTTTTTTGAATTTGATAAAATTCTTAAATACTAATTATTCACTACGTAAACAGTAATTAAAACAAAAGTAATTACAAAAGAGAAATTCAGATAATGGTGTTTATAGAGTATAGCCGCGCGGTTGTACCTTTAAAATATTCTGTTTGTAGAGTATAGCCGCCCGGCTATACGCTTTAAAAAAATAAAGAAATAAATTGGGCCTCCTAGGCGCCATGCGGGTCCTTTTAAATAAAATAAATAGTATAGCCACGCACCTATACTCTTTAAATATCTAATGGGTGCCTTTTTGTATTTTAAATTTTTTCTCCCTGATTTTCCAAACCAGGTCTATAGCCAAGCCAATTGGCCCAACTCTCCAATGTTAACCACACTTACCTAACCATCATAGTGCTTTGTTTATAAACACCTTTATAGGAGTGTGGATTTTTAATGTGGGATTTTCACAAAGGGTACCTCAAAAAATAGGCCTACAGAGAAATCTATATTTTTATTGTTGGTGCAATGTGAAAATATATTTAAAGCCCTTCAAGGTCTCCATGATGCATCTGTAAATGCCCTTCAAGGTCTTGCATCTATCGACCCTGATATTATTTGGCTTCTTATAGTTGATGTTTACTATTCTCTGAAGAAAAAGGACATGCCTTCACCCCCAACATCAGACATACCTAAAATCTTACAAATTCCGGCCCCCATCCTCATCTCCAAAAGAGTACCTTGATGTGCAGTATGGAGGGCAGAGTTATGGTTTTGATGTTGACTTCCATTCTTTGTAAATATAGGAACCAAATGAAAAAGATACCGCACAAATTTTGCCTTGCCTTAATAATGACCAGATGAGCTGGAAGGTTTACACCCCATGCCAATGGTCTGGTACAAACCAATACCTATAATTTTCCATGACGGGCTCTTGATGGTTGCTGCATAATTGATCTTCACTTTGTTTCCTGTCTTGGCCATTTGGAGCAGTGCTTTCATGCCCCTTGCCTTTTTCATAGGAAACAACAACCTCTTTGCATTTGGCTGATGATGCAGAGTTTGAACTCTGCCCCACTTCCATTTGTCTTCTAGCTAGACCATACTGCCTCTTGATTCTTCTAACTTGATAGGATAGGCTTCTCCAATGAAACTTAAATTTGGTATTTTGGTATTCAAAACTGGCATTTGCATCATTAGATGGTTTGAATAAAGTATTTGTCATGGCCCTATTGCCGTTGTTGGTAGGTGTTGCCTGAGATGGTAATTAGCGCATCGTGTGGTAACACCCATTTCCTAGGTTGGGGGTAAGCATCCCCTATTGTTGCCTTGAGCTCACTAGATGGCAATGGACTAGAACCGTTAGATGGCCAAATGGAAATGAAAACCAAACCCTGTGGAAGTTGATCGTGGGGCAACCCTAGGCTGCAGTTGATGGCAATCGACTTGAACGAATTTCCAATAATTATATTATCACATCTCTTACATTAATATTTTCTTTTTATTTATCACCATAAATATTTCTACAAATAAATTTTCTATAAAAGGATCCTAGAAAAATACATCTGTATATAATAAATTGATATAGTCTGTTAATTCTTCTTACGAGCCGTCTTCTAGCCCCTTTCTCTCGCTCAGACATAACCGGCGACCTCTCTTCTTCAATCCTCATCTCTCTCTCTCTCTCTCTCTCTCTCTCTCTCTCGCTCAAAGCACCATCGTCATCTCGTCCCTGACCGCCTAGCAACCGCCGCCTAGCAACCGCCTAGACCGCCTAGCGATCGCCTAGACTACCTAGCCCCTCCTAGCCCGCCTAGCGACCGCCTAGACCGCCTAGCCCGCCTAGCTCCGCCTAGCGTCCGCTTCCACCTATCCGCCTAGCGTCCGCCTCCACCTATCCGCCTAGACCGCCTAGCGACCGCCTAGCCCGCCTAACCCGCCTAGCGACCGCCTAGACCGCCTAGCCCGCCTAGCCTCCGCCTAGCGTCGGCCTCCACCTATCCGCCTGGGTTTTAGTATCGCAACTTTGATTAAGAACGTCAATATACGGAGATGAATCGAAGTGCTGTTTCAGTTTTTTATTTTCTTTGTTTCTCTTATTCTCTGTTTTCTATGTTTCTCCGTCTCTGGCACAGTCGGACCGCCACACTCACATGCAGATCTGCGAGTTGCAGATCGCCATGATAGCTATGTGTGGTGGCTCCCGTGGCAATTGTCTTTGATGGAAAATTGAGGAGAAATTGTCTGCGACCACTCTATCATGTTTGCTTTGGTCATCGACCATTAACGTATTATTCTTTTTCATTTGGTTTTGATTTCACAATTGTGTTTCTTATTTCATGCTCTTGTTTCACAGTTTCGTAAGAGGATATTATTGGTCCCCTCTAAGTCCTTGTTTGGGCAGCATAACATCTAAAAGTTTTATTTTCGCATGAATGTTCTTTACGTACGATATTTTTGTTGCTTGTGATTGTCGATGATCATACATCATCTAATTGGTTCCTCTTCCATTAGTGGTATGGGATTTTGTTCTGCACATTTCTTCATATTTTACTGTTAGAGTTGCTTTGTTGTGGCCTCCTTTTCGGAGCCTCCCTTTCTGTTGCATGGTTTTTGCCCCTATACAAGCCTTGGCAGTTCCAAAGTTGGGAGCAGTTTTTGGCGCTTCCAAAGTTGGAAGCAGTTACTAATGGTTTTATTGGGTGTTTTCAACGTTAACAGATAAGTTTGGAGTAGTTTCTTGTGGTTTGATGGTTACTACAACACCAGATAAGTTTTGCCTTGTTTGCCATGTTATGTTGTTACATTTAGAACGATCATCTTGGTGTTTTCTTTGTTACTTTTGTTTTCCTTTTGTTGTGTCATTGTGTTTATTTTTCTTGTTTTGTGGATTTGTGGGTTTTGTTGGCACTACTAAAAAAAACCCCTTGCGCGACCAAACTTTGCGCGACCAAACAAAATTCGTCGCACAAAGTCACTTTGCGCGACAAATATAAATCATTGTCGCTCAAAGTCTTACGCGACTCAATTTTGCGCAACGAAAAACAAATCGTCGCACAAAGTCACTTTGCGCGACAAAACTTTGCGTGACGACAACGAATCGTCGCGAAAAGTAAGTTTGCGCGACGAATAATGAATTCGGTGCACAGAGTTTTGCGCGACGAATAGTGATTCGTCTCGCAAAGTATTTACAAAAATAAATAAATAAAAAATTATTTAAAAAATTTTTTGGATGCCTTTGCGCGACGAAATAATAATCTTCGTCTCGCAAAGTCTTTACTAAAATTAAATATAAAATAAAAAAATTATTTTGTTAGAAAAATATATTATTGTAGTTCGGATTGGGTCTTTGTTAGAAAATATATATTTTAAATTGACGATCAAATTGGTTCATTGTATTCATATAGGGTCAAGGAATGTAGCTGTAAAAAATCATCAAAATCGGAGTTAAAATAACTGTTTAATCGTGATTTTTGTTTATAACCATCGAAAAGTTTTGTCCCATTACGTGATCTCTGAATGTTTACTTTTTCCGATTTTTGGGGTATACGATCTCGAGGTATAAACAAACAAGTTTGACGGTTGGATCGTTGAAATTGGTTTCATAGAATACATATGCTATTAAAACAATATATTCACTAACAATTAAGAGTTTATTTATACTTTTGTTAAATATAACATAAGATTTTGTGGTATCCACTAGTGTAAATATTTTAAATTGACGATCGAAGTGGTTCATTGTATTCATATAGGGTCAAGGAGTGTAGCTGTAAAAAATCATGAAAATCAGAGTTGAAATAACCGTTAAATCGTGATTTTTCGTTTATAACCGTCGAAAAGTTTTATCCTATTACTTAATCTCTGAATGTTTATTTTTTCCGATTTTTGGCGTATATGATCTCGAAGTGTAAACAAACAAATTTGACGGTTGGATCGTTGAAACTAGTTTCGTAGAATGCGTATGCCATGAAAACAATATATTCCCTAACAAATAAGAGTTTATTTATACTTTTATTAAATATAACATAAGATTTTGTGGTATCTACTAGTGTAAATATTTTAAATTGCCGATCGAATGCAATCATTGTATTCATATAGGGTTAAGGAGTGTAGTTGTAAAAAATCATGAAAATCAGAGTTGAAATAACCGTTGAATCGTGATTTTTCGTTTATAACCGTCGAAAAGTTTTGTCCTATTACTTAATCTCTGAATGTTTATTTTTTCCGATTTTTGGCGTATATGATCTTGAAGTGTAAACAAACAAATTTGACGGTTGGATCGTTGAAACTAGTTTCGTAGAATGCGTATGCCATGAAAACAATATATTCACTAACAAATAAGAGTTTATTTATACTTTTATTAAATATAACATACGATTTTGTGGTATCTACTAGTGTAAATATTTTAAATTGACGATCGAATGCAATCATTGTATTCATACAGGGTCAAGGAGTGTAGCTGTAAAACATCATCAAAATCAGGGTTGAAATAACCGTTAAATATGATTTTTCGTTTATAACCGTCGAAATGTTTTGTCCCATTAATTGATCTCTTAATGTTTATTTTTTCTGAATTTTGGTGTATATGATCTCGAAGTATAAACAAACAAGTTTGACGGTTGGATCGTTGAGTAGCTTTAAATTTATTTATTTTGTACGTATAACACTTAAGAAATTGAATAGTATATGTATTTATTACTAGCTTTAAATATTTTTTAAGACTTTGCGCGACCAATTAGTATTTCGTCGCGCAAAGTATACTCTCAAAATTTGGGCGTGTACCAAAAATGGGAATTTAAAAAAAAAAAATTTCGACTTTGCGCGACCAATATATAAATATTCGTCGCGCAAAGTATACTCTAAAAATTTGGTGGGCACCAAAAATGGGATTTTTAAAATAATAAAAAAATTTCGACTTTGCGCGACCAATATATAATTATTCGTCGCGCAAAGTATATATTCTAAAAATTTGGTGGGCACCAAAAATGGGATGTTTAAAAAAAGGATTTCGACTTTGCGCGACCAATATATAAATATTCGTCGCGCAAAGTATACTCTAAAAATTTGGCGGGCACCAAAAATGGGACGCGGGAATATTTTGGTCGCGCAAAAGTTTGGGCGACCAGAAATTCGTCGCGCAAAACTGAAAAAATTTGGCGGGCACCGAAAATGGGAATTTTTTTTAAAATTTTTTTTAAACACTTTGCGCGACCAATATATTGTTTCATCGAGCAAAGTGATACGTTCTTTAAAAGCAAAATAACTCCTCCACCATTTTCTCAATGTCTTCTAAATCCTACCATTTCTCTCTTTCCCACTCCCCAAATCCTACCATTTCTCTCACACTCACTCCTCTCACTTAATCTCTCATCTCTCTCTTCACTATCTCTCTCTCTCTCTCTCTCTCTCTCTCTCTCTCTCTCTCTCTCTCTCTCTCTCTCTCTCTCTCTCATCTCTCTTTTCATCATCTCTCACTCTCACTCACTCTCTCATCTCTCTCTCTCACTATCTTCTCTAATTCTCTCACACTCACTTCTCTGTAAATTTTAAATTTTTTTCATTAATATGTGTTTTTGGAGTTAGTTTTGAGTTTATGCCAATTATTTGTCATTATTTTATGTTATTGTTTTGTTATTTGACAATATTTGTTTTTTTTTTTGTAGGGAATTGTTGAGGCTTTGATGGCTAAAGTTGAGGATTTGATATAAGAGGCTTGTAGATTTTATTATTGTACTTTGTTAATTTAAGTGTACATTTTGAATATTATGTATATTGGATAATTTGACCACTATTTTTCTTATGTAATTTTATTTTGAATATGTCAATTTAAATTAAAGTAATTAAGAAAAATAAAATCATACAATTAAATTAAATTTAAAAAAATTAATATAATGAAATTGATATAAGAGAAATAATAATAAAAAATGTCAAAAACCTTGCGCGACAAAATATTTCGTCACGCAAACTATTAAATTAGTTTATTTTAGTTTAAAATTTTCAAAAAACAAAAATTAAAAAAAATGAATATTTCATCGCGCAAACATTTGCGCGACGTTCACATTCGTCGCGCAAAGTACACTTGCGCAACATTAACTTTCGTCGCGCAAAGTATATAATATTCGTCGCGTAAAGTAATTAATATTCGTCGCGCAAAGTTGTTATTGTCCGTCGTGCAAAGTTTTCAGGATTCGTCGCGCGAAGTAATTAATATTCGTCGCGCAAAGTTGTTATTTTCGTCGCGCAAAGTCGTCATGATTCGTCGCGCAAGTTGTTATCCTTCGTCGTGCAAAGTGGCTTTGTGCGACGAATAATTTTGGCCGTCTCGCAAACCCTTTCTCCACGAGTTTTGCGCGACAGAACGTGCGCGACCAAAATTTCGTCGCGCAAACTTTGCGCAACGAAATTTTCCTTTGCGCGACCAAAAATCATTCGTCGCGCAAAGTGGTTTTTGTAGTAGTATGGCTAGTTCTCTTTTCTTACTGTTCATTTGTGTTTTTTAGTTTATTTTAATTTTTATCTCGTTTTTCCTTGTTGTTCTGAATTTGTGTTTGGTGTAGGCTGCAAGTTTCTAGTGCTATGTGCAGCAGATATTGAAGGGATGTTGAAGCTTCCTCTTCTTTTTTCTCTGTTTTTTCCCCATCGAGTTGTTTAGGTGTGAGTCTTTTTAAAAAAAATTACGCATTTGTTCTTGTCTCTCATGTTTGGATTTTGGATAGTATTGGCTATTTTCAGTGCTATCTTATATACACTCTTAAAAGGAAAAAAAGAAAAAGAAAAACTGAATGACTATTTACTAAGTAATTAATATAATTCATGAAATTAATTATAATATTTAATACTAATTATTTACTAAATAAATAATAATTAAAATATAATTACTAATTTAACTAATTCAATTAGGCAAATATATTATTTAATTACTAAAAATAAAATTTAAAAAAATTAATTAACCTAAACATCCTAAGTTTATATTTATTTTTTTAAAAAAAGACCTCTCCCGACACGTGGCGCCTAATGCCTGGCGGTCCTCCTTTTTTATATATAAAAATAGTACAGCCGAGCGGCTATACTCGGCATAGACCTGTGCCGACGAAATTTCGTCGGGAGAAGTGTTTATGTTATTTTTTTAATTTTTTTAAAAATATAATATTAGTTTCTTTACTTATTTTTGTTTGGGTGTCTTAATTAAATTTCCCCAGAGCCCAACAACGGCTATAGTCTTATATATATATATTTGTGTTTGGTGTAGGCTTCAAGTTTCTAGTGCTGTCCAGTAGATATTGAGGGGATGTTGAAGCTTCCTCTTCTTTATTCTCTTTTTTTTCCCCATCGAGTTGTTCAGGTGTGAGTCTTTTTAAAAAAAATTACGCATTTGTCCTTGTCTCTCATGTTTGGATTTTAGATAGTATTGGCTATTTTCAGTGCTATCTTATATATGAGAAATTAAAGACTGGTACCGTACCACCACGTCAGCTAGTGATACTCTCACTCAAAATATGGCATGTGTCTTGATTTTTTAACAACTCAAAGTTTATTTTACAGCTGGAATTCAACCTAATTTTTACCCTTTAAAATAAAATTAAGAACAAAAGAAAATCGAAAAAAAGAAAAAAAAAGAGCAGAGCCACCGCCCACCCCAATACGCCTACCCCGCGCAGCCTGCTTTGGTCGGCGTCCCCTCCCTATCTTTTATCTCTCTCCCTCCATCTCTCTCTCTGTTGCCCTTCTTTAACTTTCTCAACCTTTCAGTGACTATCCCCTAGATCCATACATATTTTCTCGTTGATGAAGGTCTCCCTAGCAGATGTGATTCGAGAAGAAGATTGGGATGGGAGGTGGGTGTATCACAAAGAGGCTACTTATAAACCCTAACACAATACCTTAAACCCCCCAACGCCCTTTGTCTCATCTCTCATGAACGATACACCCCAACTTGAGTCTTGAGGGGCTGTCAATCATGCTTTATCATGTCACCATCCAAATGCTTATTAGATCCAATACAATACCTAATCTTCTTTGTGATACATTGACAACGATTATGAAGTTTCCTGGTTGCAACAATTTATTGGGCTATGGAGATTTGGCTTACTCGCAAGTAGAGGAAGAGGAAGATCTGGGTGACGTGGGGGTAGGGGTTGGGTTGCTGAGATATTCTCTTTTCTTTTTTTCCTTTAAGTTTTTTTTTTTTTTTCTAATTTTATTTGAGTGGATAAAAATAAGTCCAACTGTAAAATAAAGTTTGAGTTGTTAAAAAATTAAGACACATGGCATATTTTGAGTGGGAGTATCACCAGTCGACGTGGTGGTACGGTACCATTCTATAATTTCTCCTTATATACACTCCTAAAAGGAAAAAAAGAAAAAGAAAAAGAAAAAGAAAAATTGAATGACTATTTACTAAGTAATATAATTCATGAAGTTAATTATAAAATTTAATACTAATTATTCACTAAATAAATAATAATTAAAATATAATTACTAATTTAACTAATTCAATCAGGCAAATATATTATTTAATTACTAAAATACCTAAACATCCTAAGTTTATATATATATATATATATTTTTTAAAAGACCTCTCCCGACACGTGGCACCTAATGCCTGGCGGTCCTCCTTTTTTATATATAAAAATAGTACAGCCGAGCGGCTATACTCGGCATAGACCTGTGCCGACGAAATTTCGTTAGGAGAAGTGTTTATGTTATTTTTTTCAATTAAATTTCCCCAGAGCCCAACAACGGCTATAGTCTTTTATATATATATATATATGGTTTTTTTAATCACAAAACGTCCCTGACGTTTACGAAACTATCAGATTGCATCCTTAAAGTTTTTTTGTATCACTTATATATGGTCCCTAACGTTAATATGGGTGCTCTTAAATAGTCTCTCTGTCAAAAAAACTGTTAAATCCAGGGATATAATCGTCAAATCAATCCAAAATTATAAGGAATCTGGAGGCTTCAACCAGTGAGATTATTTCTTGTGGTTTCCTTGGTTGAATCTAGCAGAACAAGTATAAGCTAATTATTCCAGCTAGAAATTCAAAAGTATAGGTTCCTTGTTCTTTTTCTCTTTCATTTACCTTGGCCAGACACATGTATAACATGAATCTGTATTATGTTTCTTGATGCAACTTGGATTTGAACGAAGTGCTTTCGCTAGCTACCTTTTTGGGCCATTCTTAATGCATTTCATTCAATACATTTTCGATTTGACTAGATGGAACTTTTAAGGATACATGTACATGTTTTGATTGCAAATGTGTTTTTTCTTTTTGCTTGCAGTCCTTGATGCAGAGGTAAGATGTTGGATTTGGCAGATATGGGAGGTGCCGTGGCCCAGTTTGTATCATGAGCATGTCAAGGTCTCCACTGGAAAACATGAGGTCCAATTTATTTTCATTGTAATCTGTTTAAATTCTAAAATTCGGAAGGAAAAATCGTTAGAAACAAATGCAGAACGATATAAAGTTGGGTTTGGAGGTAGAAGGCTGCATCTCCTTCCCTTCCTCCTTGTACACTAATGGCTGCCACTTTTGCTGCTATGAATTATTAAAAGTAAACTTACAATAGTCGTATTGTAAATGTACGTACGTATTTCCAATGCTTAATACACATATTTTTTACAAAGTTTTCAGTAAGACACACAAAGTTCACGTATTATACAAATAATTCTCACATATTATTGAATAAGAATAATATATGTTATAAAAATTATACTAAAATATTATATAGTGGCCGATTAATATCTACTATGGATACGATTAAGCTAGCAAATTAATATCTATAAAGTACAACCTAATGAAACTTGGAGGGTCTGTTTTTTTTTTTTTAATTTATTTATTAAATAGTATAGATAGACCTTTTAGAATAGTATAGCCGTGCGGCTATACTACGATCTTTTTTCAAAAATAGTACAGTGACACGTGGCGTCTAATCGCTAGAGGGTCCCTTTTTTTTTTATAAATGGTACAGCCGCGCGGCTACACTGTGTTTTTAATTTTTTTTAAAAGCAGAACTGTCTTGACACGTGGAGGCTAATGCATGGGGGTCCTCCTTTTTTATATATAAAAATAGTACATCCGCACGGCTATACTATTTCACACACCCTTTAAAGTAGCATAACATGTATTTCTCTTTTTTAATTACTTTGATTAGTAGTTATGTTTTAGTTCTTATTTACTTAGTGAATACTAAAGGAAAAAAAGAAAACAAAAAATTGAATTACTATTTACTAAGTAATATAATTCATGAAGTTAATTATAATATTTAATACTAATTATTCACTAAGTAAATAATAATTAAAATATAATCACTAATTTAACTAATTAAATCAGGAAAATATATTATTTAATTACTAAAAGTATAATTTTTAAAAATTAATTAACCTAAACATACTAGGGGGCGAATCCGTGGCACCACAAATTTGACACAAGTTTTGACACATTTTATAGCCTAGATGCAAGCACTTTCAAGGGTTAAGATTAAATGTGATTTTATTATTTATTTATTTTATTTCGATAACATAACAAATAAAATAAAATATTAAACTCACCACCTTTCAAGGTAACATAAATGTAGGCTAAAATCTCTCCATCTCCTCCAATCTCATTTATTCTCGTTTGAACTTTTTTCTAATTTAATTTTTTTTCCTTTATCTGGAAACAAAGTTCTGAGTTGATCTCCAAACACGCAATGGATACTTTTTGCTGTAGTTAGATGCTAAACTGTTTGAGAATGAACTTGAACTTCTCATGGTAAAAGACATTAAGAAATCCACAAATGTAAGAGGAAAAAGAAATTCGAATAGAAAGTAATCCAAGGATTTAGAGACTCAAAGCTCAAGAAAATAACAAAAGAATCAACATACAAGACTGCAAGATTAACCTCTCCAAATTTTGCTGCTAGATAGAGAGAGAAAGTAGTTGAACCAACCCCAAACGAATATAAAAAAAAGAGGATCAGAAAAAGAAAAAAAAAAATCATACTCAGAGAATTAGATCATTTATTATATTGATTGAAATCTTAGGGGAAAAAAAAGAATGGCCAACATGTGAAATATGGGAGGGAGAAGAACTACTTGTTGTTTAGTGGTGGTAATGATAGAGAAATTGTCAAAGCCAGAAAGAAGAATCGGAAGAAGAAGAAAAAACAGAAGTAAAGACATGAAGAAGAAGATGACGTGAGAGAAAATGTTACTTCTTTTAGGAAGTGGGGAAACATAAATGAAGAGAGATAAAATTTTATAGTAAGTTAATTAAAATTAATTTCAACAAATAATTATTTAAAGAAAAAGAATCAGTTTGTTTAATCTTAACCATTCATTGTAGCCTAATCTAATGGTTACAAAATATAAACACCCTAATGGTTAATAAATATAAACATCCTAAGTTTATATATATATATATATTTTTTTTTAAAAGACCTCTCCCAACGAAATTTCGTCGGTATAGGTTATTTCGTCGGGAGAAACCTAATCCGACAAATGTTTGTCGGCATAGACTTGTGCCGACGAAATTTCGTCGGGAGAAGTGTTTATGTTATTTTTTAAAAATTTTTAAAATATAATATTAGTTTCTTTACTTATTTTTGTTTGGGTGTCTTAATTAAATTTCCCCAGAGCCCAACAACGGCTATAGTCTTTTATATATATATATATACACGCACGTATTTTTCAATAATGCATTTGTATTCTATACACGTCTATTGTTTTTTAAAAAGCAAACGTACAATGGTCGTATTCTACATGTACGTACGTATTTCTAATGCTTAATACACATATTTTTTACAAAATTTTCAGTAAGACACACAAAGTTCACGTATTATACAAATAATTCTCACATATTATTGAATAAGAATAATATATGTTATAAAAATTATACTAAAATATTAGCTGTCATTGGGTCTAGTCCTCGTGTTTTTGGTTTTAGATGTAGGTCCTTTGACATTTATTACTTTTTTGTTGTGTCGATTTTACCCTTTAAGGTAAATAAGGAAAATACATTGAAAATCTAAATTTAATGCATTATTTCCTTGAAATTGAATTCCAAATTTTGAATTTTGAATTTTTTTTCCCTGATAATATTCCTAATATATAGATAAAATACAATTTAATCAATAAAAAGTAAAGACTCACATATTATACCAATCGATCAGACAAGCACCCATATTAAATTATGTACCTGACATACAGGTAAATAATGTTAATACATACAGGTATATATGTACCTACCTTACAGGTAAGTGTTTTTTTCTTGAGTTTTCTTAAGCAGTTTTTTCTGGAGGTTCATATCTATATACATACGTACATGTCTTCCATGTAATAGTATTTTTTTTTTCCAAAGAAATTTTGTATGGATTTTTATCTCAGTTGAGTTTAAAGATCCATACCAAGATATTATATGAGTTCAATTAACTGGACTAGAGGGTATAACTACCTAGACTAGCGGTAATTTATGGATTTAATTACCTGGACCATAGGTAATTTATGGGTTTAATTACCTGCATACTGCATACGAGGTGTATTCATAGGTACCTTACCTATTGTTAAGGTATGAAGTTTTTATGAACTCTTATTACAAATTTTGATGTCGGTATACCTTGGGAAAATTTCAGAATTCAATAAATAGATTTGTAATTAAATTCAAATCAAATATGATAATTAATATCCTACAAATAAATAACTTACCAGTTTTAGGAATTCATAATTGACCTTATTTATGTTTTAGGTGCATAACTAGAACAAAAAAAAAAAAAAAAGTAAATATCAATAAATTGAAATAGGCATGTAATCTTATGTTGCGCAAAAGTTAAAGGAATTGGATCAACAACAATTTTTGCATGGATTGCACCCAAAATCTCTCCTCATAAATTGGACTTATGCCAAATTTTCTATAAAAATTATACTAAAATATTATACAGTGGTCGATTAATATCTACTCTGGATATGATTAAGCCAGCAAATTAATATCTATAAAGTACAAAGTAATGAAACTTGGAGGGTCCTTTTTTCTTTTTTTTAATTTATTTTTTAAATAGTATAGATAGACCTTTCAGAATACGATTGTTTTTCAAAAATAGTACAGTGACACGTGGCGTCTAATCGCTGGAGGGTCCTTTTTATTTATTTATAACAAATAGTATCATCGCGCAACTATACTCTGTGTTTTTAATTTTTTTTAAAAAGCAGTATTGTCTTGACACGTGGCGCCTAATGCCTCGGGTCCTCCTTTTTTATATATAAAAAATAGTACAACCGTACGGCTATACTCGGTTTTTTTTTTTTTTTTTTAAATTATCGCCACACGGCTATACTATTTTACACACCCTTTAAAGTAGCATAATATGTATTTCCCTTTTTTAATTACTTTGATTAGTAGTTATGTTTTAGTTCTTATTTACTTAGTGAATATTAAAGGAAAAGGAGAAAACAAAATAATTGAATTACTATTTACTAAGTAATATAATTCATGAAGTTAATTATAATATTTAATACTAATTATTCACTAAATAAGTCATAATTAAAATATAATTACTAATTTAATTAATTCAATCAGGCAAATATATTATTTAATTACAAAAAATATAATTTTTAAAAATTAATTAACCTAAACATCCTAAGTTTATATTAATTTTTTTTTTTAAAAGACCTCTCCCGACGAAATTTCGTCGGCAGAGGTTATTTCGTCGGGAGAAACTTAATCCAACAAATTGGTATCGGCATAGACCTATGCCGACGAAATTTCATCGGGAGAAGTGTTTATGTTATTTTTTTTATTTTTATTTTTTTATAAAAATAGAATATTAGTTTCTTTATTTATTTTTGTTTGGGTGTCTTAATTAAATTTCCTTAGAGCCCAACAACAGCTATAGTCTTATATATATACACATACGCATTTTTCAACAATACATTCGTATTCTATACACGTCTACCGTTTTTTAAAAAGCAAATGTACAATGGTTGTATTCTATATGTACGTACGTATTTCTAATGCTTAATACACATATTTTTTTACAAAATTTTCAATAAGACACACAAAGTTCACGTATTATACAAATAATTCTCACATATTATTGAATAAGAATATTATATGTTATAAAAATTATACTAAAATATTATATTGTGGTCGATTAATATCTACTCTGGATATGTTTAAGCCAGCAAATTAATATCTATAAAGTACAAACTAATGAAACTTGGAGAGTCCTTCTTTCTTTTTTTTAAAATCTATTTATTAAATAGTATAGATAGACCCTTTAGAATAGTATAGCCGTGCGGCTATACTACGATTGTTTTTCAAAAATAGTGCAGTGACATGTGGCGTCTAATCGCGGGAGGGTCCTTTTAAAAAAAGAAAAATAGTACAGCGGTCGGCTATACTCTGTGTTTTTTGTAATTTTTTTAAGAAGCAGTATTGTATTGACACGTGGCGCCTAATGTCTGGGATCCTCCTTTTTTATACATAAAAAATAGTACAGCCATACGGCTATACTCGGTTTTTTTAAGTATAGCCGCGCGGCTATACTATTTTACACACCCTTTAAAATAGCATGATATGTATTTCCCTTTTTTAATTACTTTGATTAGTAGGTATGTTTTAGTTATTATTTACTTAGTGAATATTAAAGGAAAAAAAGAAAACAAAAAATTGAATTATTATTTACTAAGTAATATAATTCATGAAGTTAATTATAATATTTAATACTAATTTTCACTAAATAAATAATAATTACTAATTTAACTAATTCAATCAGGCAAATATATTATTTAATTACTAAAAGTATAATTTTTGAAAACTAATTAACCTAAACATTCTAAGTTTATATATATATATATATATATATATATATATATATATATATATATATTTTTTAAAAGACCTCTCCCGACGAAATTTCGTCGGCAGAAACCTAATCCGACAAATTTTTGTCGACATAGACCTATGCCAACGAAATTTCGTCGGGAGAAGTGTTTATGTTATTTTTTTAATTTTTTTTTAAAAAATATAATATTAGTTTCTTTATTATTATTTTTTTTTGGGTGTCTTAATTAAATTTCCCCAGAGCCCAACAACGGCTATAGTCTTATATATATACACGTACGCATTTTTCAACAATACATTCATATTCTATACACGTCTACCGTTTTTTAAAAAGCAAATGTACAATGGTCGTATTCTACATGTACGTACGTATTTCTAATGCTTAATACACTTATTTTTTTACAAAATTTTCGGTAAGACACACAAAGTTCATGTATTATACAAATAATTCTCACATATTATTGAATAAGAATAATATATGTTATAAAAATTATACTAAAATATTATATAGTGGTTGATTAATATCTACTCTGGATATGTTTAAGCCAGTAAATTAATATCTATAAAGTACAAACTAATGAAACTTGGAGGGTCTTTTTTTTTTCCTTTTAATTTATTTATTAAATAGTATAGATAGACCTTTTAGAATAGTATAGCCGTGCGGCTATACTACGATTGTTTTTCAAAAATAGTGCAGTGGCACATGGCGTCTAATCGCGGGAGGGTCCTTGTTAAAAAAAAAAATAGTACCGCCACGCAGCTATACTCTGTGTTTTTAGTTTTTTTAAAAAAGCAGAATTGTCTTGACACGTGGCTCCTAATGCCTGGGGTCCTCCTTTTTTATATATAAAAAATAGTACAGCCGTACGGATTAGACTTCCCCAAAATTTCGTCGGGAGAGGTAGTTTCGTCGAGGCAAGTCTTATACTTGTGCCGATGAAATTTCGTTGCGAGAGATTTTATTCAAAGTAAATATAAATTTAGTATCTTTTAGGTCCAATAAATTTTCTTTTTAGTAATTAAATAATACCTTAGACTTATTTAATTATTATGTCTTTAGTGAATAATTAAATACTTTAATTAACTTAATGAATGGTAATTATTATTTTTATTTAATCAAATATTTAAATACTAATTATTCACTAAGTAAATAGTAATTAAAACATAACTACTAAATAAAGTAATTAAAAAAGAGAAATCAAGATTATGCTATTCAAAGGGTATAGCCGGGCGGCTATACTTTTTAAAATTTTCTTTTTTATTCAATAAATAATATCTTAGCCTTCTCTAAATACTTTCGTTAGTGATTACATTTTAATTATTATTTCTTTAGTGAATAATTAGCATTAAATATTTCAATAAAAATAGAAATTTAGTTTTAGTACCCAAAATATTTTAGCATTCCAGGAATGGATTTTAGCCTTGAAAAAGGTTTGGGAACAATATCGGAAGCTAGGGTTTTTGGTTCAAGACTTGGATTTACACAAACTAAATTTGTGAAAACAAAAATTTAAAACAAAGTCCACAAAAAAAGAAAAAAGAATTAATTACTATTCATTCAGTAAAATATTTATATATTCACTAAAGAAATAATAGTTAAACATAATTAAAAAAAAGGCTATGATATTACTTAATTACATATATTAAACTAAAGAAGTTGGCCAAAAAATAAAAGTAAAGAAACTAATTTTACAGGTTTAAAATTAAAATAATTAAAATAATAATTTTTTTTTAAAAAAATGGCTAGAAAACCTCTCCCGACAAAATTTCGTCAGCATAGGTTTATCCGGCAAAATTTTGTCGGATTAGACTTCCCCTAACGAACTTTCGTCGGGAGAGGTAGTTTCGTCAGGGCAAGTCTTATACCCGTGCGGCTGGTATAGCCGCTCGGCTATACTATGTAAATATATTATATTTAAAAGGTATCGAATGGTGCGCTCTGTGGTGAAGCCCGACTCCATGTTCAAACAAATTCAAGGAAAGCTAGACCATCCAACTTGAAATATATTATTCCAGGGATCATATCAGCAATACTCCTGGTGGCCTGTGTATCAATGTTCATACTGCGCAGGAAAAAGAAAGTGGAAGTTGCAACAGAGACTGCCTTATTACCTCGACTTCTTTGGAGAAGAGTTTTACACCTTGAACTTCTGAGGGCGACAAATGGATTTGATGAAAGCAACTTACTTGGCACTGGTGGTTTTGGCCCAGTTGTTTATAAAGGTACAATTTCAGGCGGGATACATGTTGCTGTAAAGGTTTTCAATTTACAGCTTGAAGGGTCTGGGCGGCGCTAGGTAGGTCTGGGAGGAGCTAGGAGGGTCTAGGCAGCGCTAGGCGTGTTTGGGCGGCGCTAGGCAGGTCTAGGCGGGGCTAGGAGTCGCTAGGCGGGTCTAGGCGGGTCTAGGCGGCGCTAGGCGGATCTGGGTGCCAGGGTTGGTCTGGTTCTTTTCTTTTGTTCTTTAAGCCTACTGCCTAGCGATTCTTCTTTGAAGCTGACATTTCGAGCAAGAACTGTATCAGATGCACTACCTTTTTACCCTAGCAATATTGTGTCATTGCAGGCACATTTCTACAACCACTTTCTTTTAGTCTATTCTTTCACTTCATTTTCTTCTATGTTTATTGATGGGATTCAAAATTATGGCAGCTCATGTTTAGCAAGTTTGAATTTGATGGGAGACTGAATCCTACTTTTCAAGCATACGAGCATATCTAAAAGAGCCTATAACTCCTAGATTTCACATTCTTTTCATTTTGTTGGATTATCTTCTTATGACTAAACATAATTGATCTGCTAGGTGCACTTTTTGTTTTAGTCTTTAAAGAATCTCTTTGCTTGTGTTCCTTGTAGGTTCGTACACATAGGTTCTAGAGGAGTTACCTGACCTGACAGGCCTGGACTTGATCTAAGTAAACAACCTCCTGATGTTCGCTTAAGCAAGGAATTGGATTTTATCCTGACATTCAAGTTGAAGGTTTTCATACTAATTCAGTGCAAGTTGTTTGATATTTTTATACATAATCAGTGTATCAAAATACCACTTCTTAGCTCTTTTATGTTCTTTTTCTTTTTTTGGGTCGGATTTAGCTATTTCGATTTTGTACATTGATAAGTTTTGGAGCAGGGGGAGGATTTAATACGGGAAAGTGGAATACCATATACAATTGTGAGGCCTTGTGCATTAACTGAGGAGCCTGCCGGAGCAAATCTCATTTTTGACCAAGGAGAGACAATATAATGGTATATAATCAAATAGAAGATCACTACTTTCTTTGTTGTATGCCTGTGATGACATGTGTTGCAATTTCTGTCCCTTATAATAGTAATAGTATCTGAATGTTATGATGTATAGTATATATATATATATAAAGGGTAAGATATCAAGAGAGTGTAGAAAAATAGACAAGAGAGAAGTTTGGGTTGAATCACTCGATACTTTGATCATGTTGAGATACACCATATATACAGGATGCTAGCGGTGGTCAACTATAACAAAAGAGGAAAATACATGATTACAAGGATTTTTGAACATAAATTGTACCAATCACGTTGTGATGGGAGGTTGACTTGAGATAGTGGGATTGTCGTTCTCTTCACCCCTTGCTCAAGCGAAATAGAACCAAGTGGAGATTGAGCTTGCCAGAAAGAAAGGAGAACCGTTCTCTGGAGAGACTTTTGGTAAAAATATCGGCTAATTGATGTTGGGAAGAGACATAATGTGTGCGAAGAACTCCATGCGCCAGTAATTCACTAACAAAATGATAATCAATTTCAATATAACACGTGCCAACGTGGAAGACTGGATTTGCAGCCATGTGAAGGGTGGAAATAATGTCGACAAATACGCATGGTGGAGTGCCGTTGAGAGGAAAGCAAAGGTGTAGGACAAGGTTTGCAAATTGCATAGGTCCATTTTGAACTTCTTCAATAAATCTGAAGCGTGTGATGACATGTATTGCTCTTTCTTTCCCTTATAATAGTAATAGTATCCGAATGTTATGATTTATAGTATTTATATATATGCAGGGTAAGATATCAAGAGAGGAGGTTGCTCAGATTTGTGTTGCTGCGTTGGAAAGCCCCTATGCATCTGGCAAGACATTTGAGGTCACAGCCCGACTTATGTCCCTTAATTGTGTGCTGTGTGCTGTGGCTGTAATTTGCTATTTTTGGAAGTTAAAAGCTTTTGCAGATTCTGAGATGCTTATAAACTCATTTGCAAGTTAAAAGTGTTGTGCCATTTAGTGAGCCATTTACAGTGGACCCACAAAATTCACCCCCAGAGAAGGACTACAATGTTTACTTTAAAACTTTGAAAAATGGAATTACAGGAAAGGAAATCCTCGAACAAGATCCTGTACCAGTGCAATGTTTTGCATACATAGAGCTCTAATTTCAACCTTAACTCTGTAAGTATAATGGAGCTTAATATACTTCCATTTTCATCTGAGATAATTCTCTCAGCAATGAGTCAATGACTATAATGAGAAGAAAATCTGTCAACATATATTAATTCTAACCACTCCTTTCATAAATTGACAAAAGTTGCAAGGCCTATATATAATATATAATTTGTATCACACTTTACCCACAAAGAAACAATGGTCGGATGAGTTGTATATTACCATAACATAAATTCAAGTGGACTTGATACAACTCAAGAGAAATGACCAACATATTAAACTTTACAACAAAAAAAAAAAAAAAAATCTCTAATGTAGAGAATAAAATGAGCTAATCGACCGTCATATACTCAATATTTTGTTTAGTAGAAGCGTGGTTTTGATTTAATTGCATAAACTAATTATTGTTATTTAGTGGGTTAAGTGGAACTCTGTGAGGGCTGAAGTTGTTAATAAGTAGTACTCTAAACCTAGTTTGATCTATAAATTTAGCATCCAAAGCTTAACAAATTCAATGAGATGTGGGCAGATGTCCACAATTGGCCTTGAGTAGGTCCAACAATGTTGAATTGATCGATGCACCACAATGTCGAACTCTCTTAAAATTGTGGCAAACAAACTTGTCATAAGTGTGATCACAATTCATTTGCTAAGCTTGACTTGTTAGCCTTTTTAACATCCCAATCAAAACATTAATATTTAATTTGTTTTGGAATCCAAGTATGAGTATATATGATGCTTCCATTTGGTTATGTACTTAGATTCTTTGTTACTTGTTTCCCTTTAAATTTTGTTTTTATATTTATATCTTGTTTTTAAATACTGATTATTAGGTCAAGTCAAACCGAATCTTACATTAGCTTGTCTCATACAAAGCCAACTCGACACAAACTCATCAGACTCAATGGGGTAAATTTATTAGATTAGATAACAAAAGACAATATGGACCTTCTTCATCATCCATCAGATGGAAATTACATTATTACAATAAACTTATTATTATGATGCATCATCAAATTACAGTTTCCATTTTCCTTTTGGGTAGACTCAGACATAGATACAATCACCAAAACCTGCAACATATACAAGAATAAGCACACTTTGTTTGCTAAATTTGTGTTAAGAAAACATAAGATTTTGCAGTGCATTATATCAAACAAATTGGCTTACTTGGATTAGTGGCAACGATAAGGCCAACGCCATTGAAATCACATTGTAGCGTCCATCGGTCTTATAGTAAAGATTCATGGGAAATGAGGCATGGTTTATGAGGGTATTTGTAAAGTAGCATGAACCATGTTCTTTTATTTCACTGCATTCTTTTAATATTCCACAAGTGAAGTTTATGATGTTCTGTAATGCAGAGTCTGGGGTTCTGGCTTAGGCACGGACCAAGTATCCTGTAAACCCAACACATTAATTAAGCATTTGAAATCATTTTGATATAACTTACAACCAAGGTTCAATTAATTCCAGTCTTCCCTATCATATAATTCAAAATTCAAGTTAAACAGAAATTTCAGAGAGTGTAAGACTTTTCTTAGTCTGGGCTTGAGCTTTCTTTGGTCATGAATTCTCCATTCATGAGTAAATTCAAATACCATTTTCCTTTCGGACTGACTCAGGCATAGATGCAATCACCAAAACTTGCAACACATGATAATGAACACTTCAATGGAGAAATTGATGGTAGGGAGCTTAGGCACTGATTCGAGTAGTTTAGATCATTTTTTTTTTTTAAAAAAAAACTTGCGTAAAGCCAATCGGCTATACCTTTTTAAATATATATGCCCACTATACTATTTATAAATTTATAAAAGGGACTGGCCTAGCGCCGGAGCACGAATGTGTAAAAACAAGTATAACCGCTCGGCTATACTTATTTTTTTTTAGTGACGGAGCTATGCTATTTTGTAAAATGCTCGAGGACAGTATAGCCATGCGGCTACACTATTTGCGATATTAAAGAGATGTCGAACTCTTCCTTGAAAATTATAAAAGGCCATATGAGTCCAGGAATAGGGCAAATCACAAAATTGCACCCTCACCACACACACGTAGGAAACACATGGCTACACATACGAGAGAGAGAGAGAGAGAGAGAGAGGGTGGGGAGTAGGGATGGTGATGCGATGGGTTTTGGGTGGGCGGAGGAGGCTGCTGCGCGGTAAGGGTTTAAAGTTGTTAGAAGCGGCGGCAAGAAATGAGAAGAAAATCTGTCAACATATATTAATTCTCTCTCTCTCATTGCAGGTGTATGTACTTGTAGCAGATGAAAAGCAGAGGGTTCTAGATGACGAAAAATCCATACTCTGCATTACGAAAAATCAGCCTATGCGGCCTGGGCGGGTCTGGGCGGTGCTAAGCGGGACTGGGCGGTGCTAAGCGGGGCTGGGCGAGGCTAGGCGGGGTTGGGCGAGGCTAGGTGGGTCTGGGCGGCGCTAGGCGGGTCTAGGCGGTCTAGGCGGGTCTAGGCGGCGCTAGGCGGGTCTAGGCGGTGCTAGGCGGATCTGGGTGCCAGGGTTGGTCTGGTTCTGTTATTTTGTTCTTTAAGCCTACTGCCTAGCGATTCTTCTTTGAAGCCGATATTTCGAGCAAGAACTGTATCAGATGCACCACCTTTTGACCCCAGCAATATTGTGTCATTGCAGGCACATTTTCTTCTGCAGCCACTTTCTTTTAGTCTCTTCTTCATGTTTAGCAAGTTTGAAATTGTTGGGAAACTGAATCCTACTTTTGTGGAAGGGAATTTAAGCTCCCATTATCAAAACTATCCTTTGAATATCCTCAGCTTCTTTGGTTGGTTATAACTTACAACCAAGGTTCAATTAATTCCAGTCTTCCCTGTCATATAATTCCAAATTCAAGTTAAACAGAAATTTCAGAGAGTGTAACACTTTTCTGTGTCTGGGCTTGAGCTTTCTTTGGTCAGAATTCTCCATTAATTTTTTTTGGGAGGTTGTAACTGTCAACCTTGGATTCTGAGAAAAGTTGGAGAGTTGGTGGAAAGAGATGTGAAGACATCCAAACTTTTCTTCCTTTTTAAAGACATCTAACGTTTCCCTGTTTCTGTTGCACCAGTTGAGGTTTCTTGCATAAAAATTAGATTTGTTTTCTTACAGAACGATCAAGTTGGTTTTTATAACTCTTCCACTCCATCCCATTCATGAGTAAATTCAAATACCATTTTCCGTTTGTTCAGACTCAAGCATAGATGCAATCACCAAAACCTGCAACACATGATCATGAACACATTTTGTAAGAATCATGGCAATGAGGTAAATCAAACACTAGTGAAGGAAATGCAGAAGAGTATGGTGGCAACCAGCCTGAAGCTGTGGTTCTGGGGAAGAGGAAATATGATATGACAGTACAAGAACCAGACATGGATGATAAAAGTAACCCCTCCAAGAATTCTATGAAAGGAACTCAAATTTCAGAAAATGTGAGTAGATGCATAAGCATATTTTTCTTATCCTTCACTCAAACTTTTTACTTGGTTACAGAATGTTTATGTTCTTTCTCTGATCATAAATTCAATGTGGGTTCAGATGAATAGGAGGAACATAAAGTCGAAAAAGAGCCTGCAGATCATAACAGAAACAATGAAGATGACTCCATTATTGCTTCACATTCCCATGAGAATTCTCAGGAGCTGAGTCCGGGTAGTACTTCGACGTCAAGCTTGAGTCCGAAAGAGGCTTCAGCTCTCAACTTGAGGGGAAATCAAGGGCTAGAAGGGGGTCAGCCACTGATCCCCAAAGCCTCTATGCAAGGGTAAGTTCCTATAGGCTATAGATCCTGCTTGTCGCCTGTCTTAAACATGTAAAAAATTTGTTCCCTTTCTGCAGTTTATATTCTTGTACTTCAGAATGAATATTGATGAATAAACATGATGTTTGGATCAAGTAAGTTGGTACCTAACACCCAAGGAAAACAATTTTAATTTGTTATAAATCGATGTGTAAAACCCAATCCAGTAACGACATTTGTCAATGAAAACTAGTAACTTTGAGTGTTAGTCCCTATTCGAATTTGACAATTGTCTAAAAGTGACACATGGACAAATGTTTGGTGTTTCATTGATGTGTCATTGCCAATCCGCAAACACACCCCATGTTCTAGCATATTTCCTAAGAATTCTATATAAATAGGGTGTTATTGAGATCTCACATTCACATCCAGACTTCTCCTCAAATCATAATGCATTGCAATTTTTTTTTTGGTCTAAACCATGAGGTGGTCCTGGATGGGCCCCAACTATGGGTGGCAATGCATTGCAATTTCAATTGCTTGTAAATGCTCTTGTTCTTAGTTTTTCATAGCATATGTCCCTATTCAGTTTTTGATGAAACACGCTACTTACAAAAGGATATCAACATGACCGATATGGTCAACAAAATTGATCGAATCGATGATTACCCGTACAAAGATTTTAGCACTTTCACGTTTAATAATGTATTATACACGTACGCACGTATTTCTCATGTTTAATACCCATTTTTTACAAAAATTTCAATGAGACACACAAAATTCACGTATTATACACATAATTATCACATATTATTGAATAAAAATAATATATATTTATAATATTAAAAAATGTATAGCCGCACGGCTACTCTCAGTTTTTTAAAAACAATTAAAAAACTTTGTATAGCCGAGCGGCTATACTCTTTTTTCAAAAAATAATTAAAAATAGTATAGCCGCACGGCCTTTCGGTTATATATATATAGTATAGCCGCATTTCTTTTGATTTTTTTTTTTTGAGAAATAGTATAGCCGTTCGCTATACTGTTTTTTCTTAAATTTTTTAAAAATAGTATAGCTGAACGGCTTTACGGTTTCTATACATGGAACCTAGGCGCTAGGCGCCTCCCTTTTTTAATATATAAATAGTATAGCCGAGCGGTTGTACTTTTAAAAAGAAAATTTAATTCGGGAAATTTCGCCAGCATAGACCTGTGCTAGCAAACTTTCTTTGGGAGAAGTTTTTTTAATATATATTTATTTATAATTTTAAAAAATATATAATTAGTTTCTTCACTTTTATTTTTTTGACCTACTTCTTTAATTTAATATATGAAATTAAGTAACATCTTCGCCTTTTTGAATTACTTTAATTAGTAATTATATTTTAATATAAAATAATTAAAGAAAAAGTCCACAAAATAATTAATTTCTATTTATCAAGTCTTTTGTGAAATTGTTTGGGTGTCTTAATTAAATTTCTCCATATCCCAAGAGCCCTAACTGTTACTATTAGGCCATTATTCGAGTATCTATTGTCTTTTTTTTATTTTTTACTTTTCCAGAGTTATTACCCGTATAAAGATTTTAGCGCTTTCACGTTTATTAATATATTATACACGTACGAACGTATTTCTCATGTTTAATACACATATTTTTTACAAAAATTTCCATAAGACACACAAAATTCACACATTATACACATAATTCTCACATATTATTGAATGAAAACAATATATATTTTTTAAAAATGGTACAGCAGAACGGCTATACTCCGTTTTTCTAATTTTTTTTTAAAATAGTATAGCTGTGCGGCTTTAGTGTTTTTAAATACGTGGCACCTAATTGCTAGGCGCCTCCTTTTTTTAATATACAAATAGTATAGCCGAAGGGCTATACAGTTTAAAAAGAAAATTTAATATGAGAAATTTTGCCAGCATAGACCTATGCCGGCGAAATTTCATTGGGAGAGGTTTTGGCCCACTTCTGTAATTTAATATATGGAATTAAGTAATATCCTAGCCTTTTTGAATTACTTTAATTCGTAATTATATTTTAATTATTATTTAATGTATAAAAATGAAAGAAAAAGTCCACAAAATAATTCATTTCTATTTATTAAGTCTTTTGTAAATTGTTTGGGCGTCTTAATTAAATTTTTACATAGCCCAAGAGCCCTATCCGTTACTATTAGGCCATTACTAGAGTATCTATTTTCCCTTTTTGATTTTTTACTTTTTCAGAGTTATTACCCGTATAAAGATTTTAGTGCTTTCACGTTTAATAATGTATTATACACGTACGCACGTATTTCTCTTGTTTACACGTATTTTTTACAAAAATTGCAATAAGACACACAAAATTTACTTATTATACACATAATTCTCACATATTATTGAATAAAAATAATTTATATTTTAAAAAATGGTATATTCGCACGGTTATACGCAATTTTTTCCTAATTTTTTTAAAAAAATTGTATAGCCGTGCGGTTTTACGGTTTCGACACATGGCACCTAGGCGCTGGGCCCCTCTTTTTTTTTTTAATATGTAAATAGTATAGCCAATCAACTATACTTTTTAAAAAGAAAATTTAATCTGGAAAAATTCACGGGCATAGACTTGTGGTAGCTAAATTTTGTCCGGAGTGGTTTTTTTTTTAAATTTTAAAAATGTATAATTAGTTTCTTTACTTTTGTTTTTTGTCCTACTTCTTTAATTTAATATATGGAATTATGTAATATCTTAGCATTTTTAAATTAATTTAATTAGTAATTATATTTTAATTATTATTTAATATATAAAAAATTAAAGGAAAAGTCCACAAAATATTTCATTTCTATTTATTAAGTCTTTTGTGAAATCATTTGGGTGTCATAATTAAATTTCTCCGTAGCCCGAGAGCCCTATCCGTTACTATTAGGCCTTTTATTTTTTTTTGCTCAAACTATTAGGCCATTACTCGAGCATCTACTATCCCTTTTTGATTTTTTACTTTTCTAGAGTTATTACCCATATAAAGATTTTAGCGCTTTCACGTTTAATAATGTATTATACACGTATGCACATATTTCTCATGTTTAATACATGTATTTTTTACAAAAATTTCAATAAGATACAAAAAATTCACATATTATACACATAATTCTCACATATTATTGAATAAAAATAATATATATTGTAAAAAGTGGTACAGCCGAACGGCTATACTCAGTTTTTTCCTAATTTTTATTTTAAAAAAGTATAGCCGAACGGCTTTACTTATTTGACACAGAGCTTTTTTAAAAAATTGAATATAAACTTAGTATTTTTAGGTCAATATTTTTTTTTTATTTTATAAATTTCTTTTCAGTAATTCAATAATATCTTAGCATGATTTAATTACTTTCATTAGTAATTATGTTGTAACTATTATTTCTCTAGTGAATAATTAGTATTAAATATTTTAATTAACATCATAAATGATATTACTTAATAAATAGTATTTAGTCTTTAAAATTTTTGAATTTAATAAAATTCTTAAATACTAATTATTCACTAAGTAAACAATAATTAAAACATAAGTAATAATTAAAGTAATTACAACAGAGAAATTCAGATAATGGTGTTTATAGAATATAGCCGCTCGGATGTACTTTTAAAATATTTTTTTTGTAGAGTATTGCCGAGCGGCTATACCCTTTTAAATAAATAAATAAATAAATTGGGCCTCCTAGGTGATATGTGGGTCCTTTTAAATAAAATAAATAGTATAGCCACGTGCCTATACTCTTTAAATATCTAATGGGTGCCTTTTTGTATTTTAAATATTTTCTCCCTGATTTTCCTTTGTAGATAAGACTAGTGTAGAGCATTATCCATTATGTTTAGGCCATTACCAAGGCATAGCTATTGTCCCCTTTTGATTTTTTACTTCTCCAGAGTTATTACCTGTATAAAGAATTTAGCATTTTCCCATTTAATACTCATATTATACACTTACATACGTATTTTTCAATAATACTTCCGTTTTTTGTATATGTCTTAAAGACTCGGTAGAATGAAAGCAAACGTATAATACACGTATTTTAATGATTATTTAATATCAAAGAACAAAAAACAAAGTCCACAAAATAATTCAAAACAATTAATTACTATTTACCAAGTAATTTACGAAATCAGTAAAATATATAAATATTCACTAAAGAAATAATAATTAAAAAATAATTACTAATTAAAGTAATTAAAAAAAGGCTAAGGTATTACTTAATTACATGTATTAAATTAAAGAAGTTTGCCAAAAAAAAAAAGTACAGAAAGTAATTTTATATTTTAAAATTTTAAAATTAAAATATTTAAAATTAAAAATTAAAAAAAGAAAGCAAAACAACCTCTCCCGAGGAAATTTAAAATTATAATTACATGTATTCTTTAAGTCAACAATATATTTTTTTTTTATAAAAAATTTCTTTTCAGTAATTAAATAATATCTTAGCCTAATTTAATTCCTTTCATTCTTAATTATGTTCTAACTATTATTTCTCTAGTGAATAATTAGTATTAAATATTTTAATTAACATCATAAATGATAGTACTCAATAAATAGTATTTAGTCTTTAAAATTTTTGAATTTGATAAAATTCTTAAATACTAATTATTGACTAAGTAAACAATAATTAAAACATAAGTAATAATTAAACTAATTACAAAAGAGAATTTCAGATAATGGTTATAGCGTATAGCCGCGTGGTTGTACCTTTAAAATACTCTATTTGTAGAGTATAGCCGCCCGGCTATACTCGTTAAATAAATAAATAAATAAATAAATAAATTGGGCCTCCTAGGCGCTATGAGGGTCCTTTTAAATAAAATAAATAGTATAGCCACGCACCTATACTCTTTAAATATCTAATGGGTGCCTTTTTGTATTTTAAATTTTTTCTCCCTGATTTTCCAAACCAAGTCTATAGCCAAGCCAATTGGCCCAACTCTCCAATGTTAACCACACTTACCTAACCATCATAGTGCTTTGTTTATAAACACCTTTATAGGAGTGTGGATTTTTAATGTGGGATTTTCACAAAGGGCACCTCAAAAGATAGGCCTACAGAGAAATCTATATTTTTTATTGTTGGTGCAATGTGAAAATATATTTAAAGCCCTTCAAGGTCTTCGTGATGCATTTGTAAATGCCTTTCAAGGTCTTGCATCTATCGACCTTGATATTATTTGGCTTCTTATAGCTGATGTTTACTATTCTCTATATAAAAAAAAGACATGCCTTCACCCCCAACATCAGACATACCTAAAATCTTACAAATTCCTGCCCCCATCCTCATCTCCAAAAGAGTACCTTTATGTGCAGTATGGAGGGCAGAGGTCTGGTACAAATTTTGCCTTGCCTTAATAATGACCAGATGAGCTGGAAGGTTTACACCCCATGCCAATGGTCTGGTACAAACCAATACCTATAATTTTCCATGACGGGCTCTTGATGGTTGCTGGTTCCTTGATCTTCACTTTGTTTCCTGTCTTGGCCATTTTGAGCAGTGCTTTCATGCCCCTTGCCCTTTTCATAGGAAACAACAACCTCTTTGCATTTGGCTGATGATGCAGAGTTTGAACTCTGCCCCACTTCCATTTGTCTTCTAGCTAGACCATAGTACTGCCTCTTGGTTCTTCTAACTTGATAGGATAGGCTTCTCCAATGAAACTTAAATCTGGTATATTGGTATTCAAAACTGGCATTTGCACCATTAGATGGTTTGAATAAAGTATTTGTCATGGCCCTATTGCCGTTGGTGGTAGGTGTTGCCTGAGATGGTTAGCGCATCGTGTGGTAACACCCATTTCCTAGGTTGGGGGTAAGCATCCCCTATTGTTGCCTTGAGCTCACTAGATGGCAATGGACTAGAACCGTTAGATGGCCAAATGGAAATGAAAACCAAACCCTGGGGAAGTTGATCGTGGGGCAACCCTAGGCTGCAGTTGATGGCAATCGACTTGAACGAATTTCCAATAATTATATTATCACATCTCTTACATTAATATTTTCTTTTTATTTATCACCATAAATATTTCTACAAATAAGTTTTCTATAAAAGGATCCTAGAAAAATACATCTGTATATAATAAATTGATTTCTAATACCTACTACATATATAAGAGGAAAAAGGCAGGTATTTGAATAGTTATGTGCATATAAATGCAATTTTCCTTCTCAAACCCTAACCCTAAAGCGAGCCGTCTTCTAGCCCCTTTTTCTCGCTCAGACATAACCGGCGACCTCTCTTCTTCAATCCTCATCTCTCTCTCTCTCTCTCTCTCTCTCTCTCTCTCTCGCTCAAAGCACCATCGTCATCTCGTCCCTGACCTTGGAGATTCCAAAATGGCTTTTTTTTTCTTTAGGCCGCCTAGCAACCGCCTAGAACGCCTAGCGACCGCCTAGACCCTCCTAGCCCGCCTAGCCCGCCTAGCGCCCGCCTAGACTGCCTAGCCCGCCTAGCGTCCGCCTAGGCCATTTATTCAGTAATATTAACAATATGAGTGACAGTGTGTTCAAAGATTTAACTTTTAAAGAAGATTTCCGAACAACAACAGATAACCCAAAGAAGTTTCGACACAGACTTATCCTCTCGGGAACCACCCATTGCCTTCCCAATTCCACCAACTGCAGAACTATTCCACCTTTTGGTTTTGGGTTTTAGTATCGCAACTTTGATTAAGAACGTCAATATACGGAGATGAATCGAAGTGCTGTTTCAGTTTTTTAGTTTCTTTGTTTCTCTTATTCTCTGTTTTCTATGTTTCTCCGTCTCTGGCACAGTCGGACCGCCACACTCACATGTAGATCTGCAATTTGCAGATCGCCATGATCACTATGTGTGGTGGCTCCCGTGGGAATTGTCTTCGATGGAAAATTGAGGAGAAATTGTCTGTGACCACTCTATCATATTTGCTTTGGTCATTGACCATTCACGTATTATTCTTTTTCATTTGGTTTTGATTTCACAATTGTGTTTCATTTACCTTGGCCAGAGACAGGTATAACATGAATCTGTATTATGTTTCTTGATGCAACTTGGATTTGAAAGAAGTGCTTTCGCTAGCTACCTTTTTGGGCCATTCTTAATGCATTTCATTCAATACATTTTCGATTTGACTAGATGGAACTTTAAGGATACATGTACATGTTTTGATTGCAAATCTGTTTTTTCTTTTTGCTTAAGTCCTTGATGCAGAGGTAAGATGTTGGATTAGGCAGATATGGGCGGTGCCGTGGCCCAGTTTGTATCATGAGCATGTCAAGGTCTCCACTGGAAAACATGAGGTCCAATTTATTTTCACTGTAATCTGTTTAAATTCTAAAATTTGGAAGGAAAAATCGTTAGAAACTAATGCAGAATGATATAAAGTTGAGTTTGGAGGTAGAAGGCTGCATCTCCTTCCCTTCCTCCTTGTACACTAATGGCTGCTACTTTTGCTGCTATGAATTATTAATCTCTCCGAGACCAAAGAAAAGGTCAGAACAGTCGGTGCTTGCATTTAATGAAATTCAGGGACAGCATAATAGAGTTGGAAAGAAATTTTCAAGTCGTTTTGTTAACAAAAGATATTCTTAAAGAACGAAGAAAAGAAAGAGAGAAAGAATAAGAAGAAAGAAAGAAAGAGAGAAGGATGGAAATAAAAATATATATATATATCTTATAATTTTGGATTGATTTGACGATTATATCCCTGAATTTAACAGTTTTTTTGATAGAGGGACTATTTAAGAGTGATACAAAAAAACTTTAAGGATGCAATTTGATAGATTCGCAAACGTCATGGACGTTTTGTGATAAAAAGCCTATATATATATACACACACACGTATGTATTTTTCAATAATACAATCATATTCTATACACGTCTACCATTTTTTTAAAAGTAAACGTACAATAGTCGTATTGTACATGTACGTACGTATTTCCAATGCTTAATACACATATTTTTTTACAAAGTTTTCAGTAAGACACACAAAGTTCACGTATTATACAAATAATTCTCACATATTATTGAATAAGAATAATATATGTTATAAAAATTATTCTAAAATATTATATAGTGGCCGATTAATATCTACTCTGGATACGATTAAGCTAGCAAATTAATATCTTTAAAGTACAAACTAATGAAACTTGGAGGGTCCTTTTTTCTTTTTTTAATTAATTTATTAAATAGTATAGATAGACCTTTTAGAATAGTATAGCCGGCTATACTACGATCTTTTTTCAAAAATAGTACAGTGACACGTGGCGTCTAATCGCTGGAGGGTCCCTTTTAAAAAAAAAAATGGTACAGCCGATCGGCTACACTCTGTGTTTATAATTATTTTAAAAAAGCAGAATTGTCTTGACACGTGGAGGCTAATGCAAGGGGTCCTCCTTTTTTATATATAAAAATAGTACAGCCGTACGGCTATACTATTTCACACACCCTTTAAAGTAGCATAACATGTATTTCTCTTTTTTAATTACTTTGATTAGTAGTTATGTTTTAGTTCTTATTTACTTAGTGAATACTAAAGGGAAAAAAAAAAACGAAAGATTGAATTACAATTTACTAAGTAATATAATTCATGAAGTTAATTATAATATTTAATACTAATTATTCACTAAATAAATAATAATTAAAATATAATTACTAATTTAACTAATTCAATCAGGAAAATATATTATTTAATTACTAAAAGTATAATTTTTAAAAATTAATTAACCTAAACATCCTAGGGGGCGAATCCGTGGCACCACAAATTTGACACAAGTTTTGACACAATTTTATAGCCTTTAGATGCAAGCACTTTCAAGGGTTAAGATTAAATGTGATTTTATTATTTATTTATTTTATTTCGATAACATAACAAATAAAATAAAATATTAAACTCACCACCTTTCAAGGTAACATAAATGTAGGCTAAAATCTCTCCATCTCCTCCAATCTCATTTATTCTCGTTTGAAGTTTTTTCTAATTTAATTTTTTTTCCTTTATCTGGAAACAAAGTTCTGAGTTGATCTCCAAACACGCAATGGATACTTTTTGCTGTAGTTAGATGCTAAACTGTTTGAGAATGAACTTGAACTTCTCATGGTAAAAGACATTAAGAAATCCACAAATGTAAGAGGAAAAAGAAATTCGAACAGAAAGTAATCCAAGGATTTAGAGACTCAAAGCTCAAGAAAATAACAAAAGAATCAACATACAAGACTGCAAGATTAACCTCTCCAAATTTTGCTGCTAGATAGAGAGAGACAGTAGTTGAACCAACCCCAAACGAAAATAAAAAAAAGAGGTTCAGAAAAAAAAAAAAAAAAATCATACTCAGAGAATTAGATCATTTATTATATTGATTGAAATCTTAGGGTAAAAAAAAGAATGGCCAACATGTGAAATATGGGAGGGAGAAGAACTACTTGTTGTTTAGTGGTGGTAATGATAGAGAAATTGTCAAAGCCAGAAAGAAGAATCGGAAGAAGAAGAAAAAACAGAAGTAAAGACATGAAGAAGAAGATGACGGGAGAGAAAATGTTACTTCTTTTAGGAAGTTGGGAAACATAAATGAAGAGAGATAAAATTTTATAGTAAGTTAATTAAAATTAATTTCAACAAATAATTATTTAAAGAAAAAGAATTAGTTTGTTTAATCTTAACCATTCATTGTAGCCTAATCTAATGGTTAAAAAATATAAACATCCTAATGGTTAATAAATATAAACATCCTAAGTTTATATATATATATATATATTTTTTTTTTTAAAGACCTCTCCCGACGAAATTTCGTCGGCAGAGATTATTTCGTCGGGAGAAACCTAATCCGACAAATTTTTGTCGGCATAGACTTGTGCCGACGAAATTTCGTCGGGAGAAGTGTTTATGTTATTTTTTAAATTTTTTTTAAAATATAATATTAGTTTCTTTACTTATTTTTGTTTGGGTGTCTTAATTAAATTTCCCCATAGCCCAACAACGGCTATAGTCTTATATATATACATGTACGTATTTTTCAATAATGCATTTGTATTCTATACACGTCTACCGTTTTTTAAAAAGCAAACGTACAATGGTCGTATTCTACATGTACTTACGTATTTCTAATGCTTAATACACATATTTTTTACAACATTTTCAGTAAGACACACAAAGTTCACGTATACAAATAATTCTCACATATTATTGAATAAGAATAATATATGTTATAAAAATTATACTAAAATATTAGCTGTCATTGGGTCTAGTCCTCGTGTTTTTGGTTTTAGATGTAGGTCCTTTGACATTTATTACTTTTTTGTTGTGTCGATTTTACCTTTTAAGGTAAATAAGGAAAATACATTGAAAATCTAAATTTAATGCATTATTTCCTTGAAATTGAATTCCAAATTTTGAATTTTGAATTTTTTTTCCTTGATAATATTCCTAATATATAGATAAAATATAATTTAATCAATAAAAAGTAAAGACTCACATATTATACCAATCGATCAGACAAGCACCCACATTAAATTATATACCTGACATACAGGTAAATAATGTTAATACATACAAGTATATATGTACCTACCTTACAGGTAAGTGTTTTTTTCTTGAGTTTTCTTAAGCAATTTTGTCTGGAGGTTCATATTTATATACATACGTACATGTCTTCCATGTAATAGTATATATTTTGTTTTCCAAAGAAATTTTGTATGGATTTTTATCTCAGTTGAGTTTAAAGATCCATACCAAGATATTATATGAGTTCAATTAGCTGGACTAAAGGGTATAACTACCTAGAATAGAGGTAATTTATGGATTTAATTACCTGGAACGGAGGTAATTTATGGGTTTAATTACCTGTATACTGCATACGAGGTGCATGCATAGGTACCTTACCTATTGTTAAGTTATGAAGTTTTTATGAACTCTTATTAAAAAATTTGATGTCGGTATACCTTGGGAAAATTTCAGAATTCAATAAATAGATTTGTAATTAAATTCAAATCAAATATGATAATTAATATCCTACAAATCAATAACTTACCAGTTTTAGGAATTCATAATTTACCTTATTTATGTTTTAGGTGCATAACTGGAACAAAAAACAAAAAATAAAAAAAAGTAAATATCAATAAATTGAAATAGGCATGTAATCTTATGTGGCGCAAAAGTTAAAGGACTTGGATCAACAACAATTTCTGCGTGGATTGCACCCAAAATCTCTCCTCATAAATTGGACTTATGCCAAATTTTCTATAAAAATTATACTAAAATATTATATAGTGGTCGATTAATATCTACTCTGGATATGTTTAAGCCAGCAAATTAATATCTATAAAGTACAATGAAGAAGATGGCAAAGCAGGCCCCAACAGACAGAGCTCAAGTAGTTACTGCTCAGGAGAGGACTCCAATATTGCTTCACATTCCCATGAGAATTCTCAGGAGTTGAGTCTGGGTAGTACTTCGACGTCAAGCTTGAGTCCGAAAGAGGCTTCAGCTCTCAACTTGAGTGGGAAATCAAGGGCTAACCGTTACTATTAGGCCATTATTCGAGTATCTATTGTCTCTTTTTTTATTTTTTACTTTTCCAGTGTTATTACCCGTATAAAAATTTTAGCGCTTTCACGTTTAATAATATATTATACATGTATGAACGTATTTCTCATGTTTAATACACGTATTTTTTACAAAAATTTCAATAAGACACACAAAATTCACGCATTATACACATAATTCTCACATATTATTGAATGATAATAATATATATATTTTAAAAAAATGGTACAGCAGAACGGCTATACTCAGTTTTTCTAATTTTTTTTTTTAAATAGTATAGCCGTGCGGCTTTAGTGTTTCTAAATATGTGGCACCTAATCTCTAGGCGCCTCCTTTTTTTAATATATAAATAGTATAGCCGAAGGGCTATACAGTTTAAAAAGAAAATTTAATCCGGGAAATTTTGCCGGCATAGACCTATGCCGATGAAATTTCGACGGGAGAGGTTTTGGCCAACTTCTGTAATTTAATATATGGAATTAAGTAATATCCTAGCCTTTTTGAATTACTTTAATTAGTAATTATATTTTAATTATTATTTAATATTTAAAAATTAAAGAAAATGTCCACAAAATAATCCATTTCTATTTATTAAGTCTTTTGTTTGGGCGTCTTAATTAAATTTTTACATAGCCCAAGAGCCCTATTTGTTACTTTTAGGCCATTACTAGAGTATCTATTTTCCCTTTTTGATTTTTTACTTTTTCAGAGTTATTACCTGTATAAAGATTTTAGTGCTTTCATGTTTAATAATGTATTATACACGTACGCACGTATTTATCATGTTTACACGTATTTTTTACAAAAATTGCATAAGACACACAAAATTCACGTATTATACACATAATTCTCACATATTATTGAATAAAAATAATATATATTTTAAAAAATGGTATATTCGCACGGCTATACGTAGTTTTTTCCGAATTTGTTTTAAAAAATTGTATAGCCGTGCGGCTTTACGGTTTTGACACGTGGCACCTAGGCGTTGGGCCCCACTTTTTAAAAAAATATGTAAATAGTATAGCCAATCGGCTATACTTTTGAAAAAGAAAATTTAATCCGGGAAATTTCACAGGCATAGACCTGTGCTAGCTAAATTTCGTTGGGAGAGGTTTTTTTTTAAAAATTTTAAAAATGTATAATTAGTTTCTTTACTTTTATTTTTTGTCCTACTTCTTTAATTTAATATATTATTTAATATAAAAAAAAGTAAAGAAAAGGTCCACAAAATAATTCATTTCTATTTATTAAGTCTTTTGTGAAATCGTTTGGGTGTCATAATTAAATTTCTCCATAGCCCAAGAGCCCTATCCGTTACTATTAGGCCATTACTCGAGCATCTACTATCCCTTTTTGATTTTTTACTTTTCCAGAGTTATTACCCATATAAAGATTTTAGCGCTTTCACGTTTAATAATGTATTATACACATACGCATGTATTTCTCATGTTTAATACACGTATTTTTTACAAAAATTTCAATAAGACACAAAATTCACGTATTATACACATAATTCTCACATATTATTGAATAAAAATAATATATATTTTAAAAAGTGGTAGCCGAACAGTTATACTCAGTTTTTTTTCGAGCGGCTATACCCTTTAAAAAAAATAAATAAATAAATTGGGCCTCCTAGGGGCTATGCGGGTCCTATTAAATAAAATAAATAGTATAGCCATGTGCCTATACTCTTTAAATATCTAATGGGTGCCTTTTTGTTTTTTAAATTTTTTCTCCCTAATTTTCCTTTGTCGATAAGACTAATGTAGAGCATTATCCATTACGTTTAGGCCATTACCAAGGTATAGCTATTGTCCCCTTTTGATTTTTTACTTCTCCAGAGTTAATACTCATATTATACACGTACATACGTATTTTTCAATAATACTTCCATTTTCCGTATATGTCTTAAAGACTCAGTATAATGAAAGCAAACGTATAATACAAGTATTTTAATGATTATTTAATATCAAAGAACAAAAAACAAAGTCCACAAAATAATTCAAAACAATTAATTACTATTTACCAAGTAATTTACGAAATCAGTAAAATATTTAAATATTCACTAAAGAAATAATAATTAAAAAATAATTACTAATTAAAGTAATTTAAAAAAGGCTAAGGTATTACTTAATTACATGTATTAAATTAAAGAAGTTTGCCAAAAAAACAAAAGTGAAGAAACTAATTTTATATTTTTAAAATTTAAAATTAAAAAATTAAAAAATTAAAAATAAAAAAAGAAAGCAAAACAACCACTCCCGAGGAAATTTCGTCAGGAGAAACCTAATCCTGCAAACAGTTGCCAACATAGACCTATGCCGACAAAATTTCATTGGAAGAGGTTTTTTTTAAAAATAAATATAAACTTAGTATCTTTAATTCAATAATATATATTTTTTTTATAAAAAATTTCTTTTCAGTAATTAAATAATATCTTAGCCTGATTTAATTCCTTTCATTCTTAATTATGTTCTAACTATTATTTCTCTAGTGAATAATTAGTATTAAATATTTTAATTAACATCATAAATGATATTACTTAATAAATAGTATTTAGTCTTTAAAATTTTTGAATTTGATAAAATTCTTAAATACTAATTATTCACTAAGTAAACAATAATTAAAATATAAGTAATAATTAAAGTAATTACAAAAGAGAAATTCAGATAATAGTGTTTATAGAGTATAGCCGCGCGGTTGTACCTTTAAAATATTCTATCTGTATCGTATAGCCGCCCGGCTATACGCTTTAAAAAAATAAATAAATAAATTGGGCCTCCTAGGCGCTATGCGGGTCCTTTTAAATAAAATAAATAGTAGAGCCACGCACCTATACTCTTTAAATATCTAATGGGTGCCTTTTGTTTTTTAAATTTTTTCTCCCTGATTTTCCAAACCAAGTCTATGGCCAAGCCAATTGGCCCAACTGTCCAATGTTAACCATACTTACCTAACCATCATAGTGCTTTGTTTATAAACACCTTTATAGGAGTTTGGATTTTTAATGTGGGATTTTCACAAAGGGTACCTCAAAAAATAGGCCTACAGAGAAATCTATATTTTTATTGTTGGTGCAATGTGAAAATATATTTAAAGCCCTTCAAGGTCTCCGTGATGCATCTGTAAATGCCCTTCAAGGTCTTGCATCTATCGACCCTGATATTATTTGGCTTCTTATAGCTGATGTTTACTATTCTCTGAAGAAAAAGGACATGCCTTCACCCCCAACATCAGACAAACCTAAAATCTTACAAATTCCAGCCCCCATCCTCATCTCCAAAAGAGTACCTTGATGTGCAGTATGGAGGGCAGAGTTACGGTTTTAATGTTGACTTCCATTCTTTGTAAATATAGGAACCAAATGAAAAAGATACCGCACAAATTTTGCCTTGCCTTAATAATGACCAGATGAGCTGGAAGGTTTACACCCCACGCCAATGGTCAGGTACAAACCAATACCTATAATTTTCCATGACGGGCTCTTGATGGTTGCTGCATAATTGATCTTCACTTTGTTTCCTGTCTTGGCCATTTTGAGCAGTGCTTTCATGCCCCTTGCCCTTTTCATAGGAAACAACAACCACTTTGCATTTGGCTGATGATGTAGAGTTTGAACTCTGCCCCACTTCCATTTGTCTTCTAGCTAGACCATACTGCCTCTTGATTCTTCTAACTTGATAGGATAGGCTTCTCCAATGAAACTTAAATCTGGTATATTGGTATTCAAAACTGGCATTTGCACCATTAGATGGTTTGAATAAAGTATTTGTCATGGCCCTATTGCCGTTGGTGGTAGGTGTTGCCTGAGATGGTTAGCGCATCGTGTGGTAACGCCCATTTCCTATTGTTGCCTTGAGCTCACTAGATGGCAATGGACTAGAACCGTTAGATGGCCAAATGGAAATGAAAACCAAACCCTGTGGAAGTTGATCGTGGGGCAACCCTAGGCTGCAGTTGATGGCAATCGACTTGAACGAATTTCCAATAATTATATTATCACATCTCTTACATTAATATTTTCTTTTTATTTATCACCATAAATATTTCTACAAATAAATTTTCTACAAAAGGATCCTAGACAAATACATCTGTATATAATAAATTGATTTCTAACACCTACCACATATATAAGAGGAAAAACGTAGGTATTTGAATAGTTATGTGCATATAAATGCAATTTTCCTTCTCAAACACTAACCCTAACGCGAGCCGTCTTCTAGCCCCTTTCTCTCGCTCAGACTTAACTGGCGACCTCTCTTCTTCAATCCTCATCTCTCTCTCTCTCTCTCTCTCTCTCTCTCGCTCAAAGCACCATCGTCATCTCATCCCTGACCTTGGAGATTCCAAAATCGCTTTTTTTTTTTTCTACACCGCCTAGCGACCGCCTAGCAACCGCCTAGACCGCCTAGCGACTGCCTAGACTGCCTAGCCCGCCTAGCCCGCCTAGCCACTCCTAGCCCGCCTAGCGACCGTCTAGACCGCCTAGCGCCCGCCTAGACTGCCTAGCCCGCTTAGCCTCCTCCTAGCGTCCGCCTCCGCCTGGGTTTTAGTATCGCAACTTTGATTAAGAACGTCAATATACGGAGATGAATCGAAGTGCTGTTTCAGTTTTTTATTCTCTGTTTTCTATGTTTCTCCGTCTCTGGCACAGTCGGACCGCCACATTCACATGCAGATCTGCGATTTGCAGATCGCCATGATAGCTATGTGTGGTGGCTCCCGTGGGAATTGTCTTTGATGGAAAATTGAGGAGAAATTGTCTGCGACCACTTTATCATGTTTGCTTTGGTCATTGACCATTAACGTATTATTCTTTTTCATTTGGTTTTGAGTTCACAATTGTGTTTCTTATTTCTTGCTCTTGTTTCACAGTTTCGTAAGAGGATATTATTGGTCCCCCCTAAGTCCTTGTTTGGGCAGCATAACATCTAAAAGTTTTATTTTCGCATGAATGTTCTTTACGTACGATATTTTTGTTGCTTGTGATTGTCGATGATCATACGTCATCTAATTGGTTCCTCTTCCATTAGTGGTATGGGATTTTGTTCTGCACATTTCTTCATATTTTACTGTTAGAGTTGCTTTGTTGTGGCCTCCTTTTCGGAGCCTCCCTTTCTGTTGCATGGTTTTTGCCCCTATACAAGCCTTGGCAGTTCCAAAGTTGGGAGTAGTTTTTGGCGGTTCATTTGATCCTCTACAAGCATTGCAGTTCCAAAGTTGGAAGCAGTTACTAACGGTTTTATTGGGTGTTTTCAACGTTAACAGATAAGTTTGGAGTAGTTTCTTGTGGTTTGATGGTTACTTGGCCATGTTATGTTGTTACATTTAGAACGATCATCTTGGTGTTTTCTTTGTTACTTTTGTTTTCCTTTTGTTGTGTCATTGTGTTTATTTTTCTTGTTTTGTGGATTTGTGGGTTTTGTGTCTTTAGTTTTCTTTGTTTTTTCTGCAGCTTGGTTTTAGTAGGTTTTTGTTTCTTTTTATGGTTACTTGTTGTTTTGCTTTCGTTTTAGCATGGTGTTTTTAGTTGTTGTCTTGTTTCAGTTTATTTTTTAAGTTTTCTAATAAGGTTCTTCTACACTCAGTTTTGTTAGTTGTGTTCTTCTTGTTTTTGTTTTAAGTAGACATTTGCAGGTTGTCAGTTAAGTTCTCATGGTGTGTATGCACTGTTCTTTTTTCGTTTCTTTTATTTTGTTTCCAGCTTTCGTGCTTCTAACTTTATTTTTTAACCTTTTGTTTGGGTTTTGTTAGCTAGTTCTCTTTTCATACTGTTCATTTGTGTTTTTTAGTTTATTTTAATTTTTATCTCATTTTTCCTTGTTTTTATGGATTTGTGTTTGGTGTAGGCTGCAAGTTTCTAGTGCTGTCCAGCAGATATTGAAGGGATGTTAAAGCTTCCTCTTCTTTTTTCTCTTTTTTTTCCCATCGAGTTGTTCAGGTGTGAGTCTTTTTAAAAAAAATTACGCATTTGTTCTTGTCTCTCTTGTTTGGATTTTGGATAGTATTTGCTATTTTCAGTGCTATCTTATATACACTCTTAAAAGGAGAAAAAGAAAAAGAAAAATTGAATGACTATTTACTAAGCAATATAATTCATGAAGTTAATTATAATATTGAATACTAATTATTCACTGAATAAATAATAATTAAAATATACTTACTAATTTAACTAATTCAATCAGGCAAATATATTATTTAATTACTAAAAATAAAATTTAAAAAATTAATTAACCTAAACATCCTAAGTTTATATATATATTTTTTTAAAAGACCTCTCCGGACACGTGGCACCTAATGCCTGGCGGTCCTCCTTTTTTATATATAAAAATAGTACAGCCGAGCGGCTATACTCGGCATAGACCTGTGCCGACGAAATATCATCGGGAGAAGTGTTTATGTTATTTTTAATTTTTTTTATAAATATAATATTAGTTTCTTTACTTATTTTTGTTTGGTGTCTTAATTAAATTTCCCCAAAGCCCAACAATGACTATAGTCTTTTATATATATCTATATGGCTTTTTATCACAAAACGTCCCTGACGTTTACGAAACTATCAGATTGCATCCTTAAAGTTTTTTTGTATCACTTATGGTCCCTAATGTTAATATAGGTGCTCTTAAATAGTCCCTCTGTCAAAAAAGCTATTAAATCCAGGGATATAATCATCAAATCAATCCAAAATTATAAGGAATAATCTGGAGGCTTCAACCAGTGAGATTATTTCTTGTGGTTTCCTTGGGTGAATCTAGCAGAACAAGTATAAGCTAATTATTCCAGCTAGAAATTCAAAAGTATAGGTTCCTTGTTCTTCTTCTCTTTCATTTACCTTCTCCAGAGACAAGTATAACACGAATCTGTATTAGGGTTGGAGGTGGTTATTAAAAGCGTTAGAAAAAGAAGTGGACCATGAAAAAAAAGAAATTAAGGGCCTGTTTGGGAGTGCTTTTGGAAGGGCCAAAAGCGCTTTTGACAGCGTTTGGCAGAAAAGTTTAGAAGCGCTTCTAGGTCATAGAAGCGCTTCCTAGAGAAGCACCTGCCATGTGCTTCTTCAGGAAGCACTCCCAAGTGTTTTTCCACGAAGCACTTTAATTTTTTATGAAAATTCAAGATTTTTAAAATAAAAGCGCTTTTGTTAGGCAGAAGTACTTCCTAGAGAAGCAGTCCCAAACGAAATAGAGTTATATAGCGAAGTGCTTTCGCTAGCTACCTTTTTGGGCCATTCTTAATGCATTTCATTCAATACACTTTCGTTTTGACTAGATGCAACTTTAAGGGGTACATGTTTTGATTGCAAACGAGTTTTTTCTTTTTGCTTGCAGTCCTTGATGTAGAGGTAAGATGTTGGATTAGGCAGATATATATATATATATCATGAGCATGTCAAGGTCTCCACTGGGAAACATGAGGTCCAATTTATTTTCATTGTAATCTGTTTAAATTGTAAAATTTGGAAGGAAAAATCGTTAGAAACTAATGCAGAATGATATAAAGTTGGGTTTGGAGGTAGAAGGCTGCATCTCCTTCCCTTCCTCCTTGTACACTAATGGCTGCTACTTTTGCTGCTATGAATTATTAATCTCTCCGAGACCAAAGAAAAGGTCAGAACAGTTGGTGCTTGCCTATAATGAAATTCAGGGACAGCATAATAGAGTTGGAAAGAAATTTTCAAGTCGTTTTGTTAACAAAAGATATTCTCAAAGAACGAAGAAAAGAAAGAGAGAAAGAATAAGAAGAAAGAAAGAAAGAGAGAAGGGAAGGAAATAATATATATATATATATATATTTTATAATTTTGGATGGATTTGACGATTATATTCCTGAATTTAACAGTTTTTTTGACATAGGGACTATTTAAGAGCACCTACATTAACCTTAGGGACCATGAGTGACACAAAAAAAATTTAAGGATGCAATCTGATAGTTTCGCAAATGTCATGGACGTTTTGTGATAAAAAGCCTATATATATATACACACACACGTACGTATTTTTCAATAATACAATCGTATTCTATACACGTCTACCATTTTTTAAAAAGTAAACGTACAATAGTCGTATTCTACATGTACGTACGTATTTCTAATGCTTAATACACATATTTTTCACAAAGTTTTCAGTAAGACACACAAAGTTCACGTATTATACAAATAATTCTCACATATTATTGAATAAGAATAATATATGTTATAAAAATTATACTAAAATATTATATAGTGGACGATTAATATCTACTATGGATACGATTAAGCTAGCAAATTAATATCTATAAAATACAAACTAATGAAACTTGGAGGGTCCTTTTTTCTTTTTTTAATTTATTTACTAAATAGTACAGGTAGACCTTTTAGAATAGTATAGCCGTGCGGCTATACCACGATCTTTTAAAAAAAAATAGTACATGCTAATTCAGACATTCAAGTTGAAGGTTTCATGCTAATTCAGTGCAAGCGGTTGGATATTTTTATACATAATCAGTGTATCAAATACCACTTCTTAGCCCTTTTATGTTCTTTTTCTTTTTTTGGGTCGGATTTAGCTATTTCGATTTTGTACATTGATAAGTTTTGGAGCAGGGGGAGGATTTAATACGGGAAAGTGGAATACCATATACAATTGTGAGGCCTTGTGCATTAACTGAGGAGCCTGCCGGAGCAGATCTCATTTTTGACCAAGGAGAGACAATATAATGGTATATAATCAAATACAAGATCACTACTTTCTTTGTTGTATGCCTGTGATGACATGTGTTGCTCTTTCTGTCCCTTATAATAGTAATAGTACCTGAATGTTATGATTTATAGTATTTATATATATATATAAAGGGTAAGATATCAAGAGAGTGTAGAAAAATAGACAAGAGAGAAGTTTGGGTTGAATCACTCGATACTTTGATCATGTTGAGATACACCATATACAGGATGCTAGCGGTGGTCAACTATAACAAAAGAGGAAAATACATGATTACAAGGATTTTTGAACATAAATTGCACCAATCACGTTGTGATGGGAGGTTGACTTGAGATAGTGGGATTCTTGGCTCGATTGTCGTTCTCTTCACCCCTTGCTCAAGTGAAATAGAACCAAGTGGAGATTGAGATTGCCAGAAAGAAAGGATGAGAACCGTTCTCTGGAGAGACTTTTGGTAAAAATATCGGCTAATTGATGTTGGGAAGAGACATAATGTGTGCGAAGAACTCCATGCGCCAGTAATTCACTAACAAAATGATTATCAATTTCAATATGACACGTGCCAACGTGGAAGACTGGATTTGCAGCCACGTGAAGGGTGCTTAGGCACATGATAATGAACACTTCAATGGAGAAATTGATGGTAGGGAGCTTAGGCACTGATTCGAGTAGTTTAGATCATTTGAAAAAAAAAAAATACTTGCGTAAAGCCGCTCGGCTATACCTTTATATATATATATATATATATATATATATATATATATATATATATATATATGCCCGAGACGGCTATACTATTTATAAATTTATAAAAGGGACCGGCCTAGCGCCGGAGCACCTACGTGTAAAAACAAGTATAGCTGCGCGGCTATATTGTTTTTTTTTATTATTTAAATGATAGATTTGGAAAATGCTCGAGGACAGTATAGCCATGCGGCTACACTATTTGCTATTAAAGAAATGTCGAACTCTTCCTTGAAAATTATAAATGGCCATATGAGTCCAGGAATAGGGCAAATCACAAAATTGCACCCTCACCACACACACGTAGGTAACACATGGCTGCACATACGAGAGAGAGAGAGAGAGAGAGAGAGAGAGAGAGAGGACTTTTGTGCAACGTGTGAGAGGGTGGGGAGTAGGGATGGTGATGCGATGGGTTTTGGGTGGGCGGAGGAGGCTGCTGCGCAGTAAGGGTTTAAAGTTTTTAGAAGCGGCGGCAAGAAATGAGAAGAAAATCTGTCAACATATATTAATTCTCTCTCTCTCTCTCTCTCTCTCTCTCTCCCATTGCAGGTGTATGTTCTTGTAGCAGATGAAAAGCAGAGGGTTCTAGATTACGAAAAATCCACACTCTGCATTACGAAAAATCGGCCTATGCGGCCTGGGCGGGTCTGGGAGGAGCTAGAAGGGTCTGGGACGTGCTAGGCGGGACTGGGAGGCGCTAGGCGGGCCTGGGCGAGGCTAGGCGGGTCTGGACTGCGCTAGGAGTGTCTGGGCGGTGCTAGCCGGGTCTAGGCAGTGCTAGGCGGGTCTAGGCGGCGCTAGGCAGATCTGGGTGCCAAGGTTGGTCTGGTTCTGTTCTTTTGTTCTTTAATCCTACTGCCTAGCTATTCTTCTTTGAAGCCGATATTTCGAACAAGAACTGTATCAGATGCACCACCTTTTGACCCCAACAATATTGTGTCATTGCAGGCACATTTTCTTCTGCAGCCACTTTCTTTTACTCTCTTCTTCATGTTTAGCAAGTTTGAATTTGATGGGAAACTGAATCCTACTTTTGTGGAAGGGAATTCAAGCTCCCATTATCAAAACTATCCTTTGAATATCCTCAGCGCTTCTTTGGTTGGTTATAACTTGTTAGCGAGATATCCCTATTCTATTAGGATATTGTTTTATTTATTTCTCTGTGTATAGATATTATGTAATTAGGATACCACTTATTTTCCTAGTTTAATCCTACTAGGGTTTACATCCTGTATTATAAATACCTCCTTTTGGAGAATGAAATATATCTGAAAATATTCTACCCATATTGTTTGACTTGGTATGAGAGCCGACTTTCTGGTGACCTGTGTGTGTTGTGCCCACCCGTGTTCTACTCTGTGCCCTAATTTCCTTTTAGGGTTCTTGTGCCCGTGCCAGTGCTGTGTTTATCGTATCTGCTTTGTGTTGTGTTTGTTTCCGCTTCTATCATGGGTGATGATTCCAAGGTTGTTATTGATACTAGTGCGTCTACACCGACGGAGTCACGTCCCTCGCGTGATTACTCTACCCCGATTGCGTCTGACAAATTGGATGGCTCCAATTATGCCTCTTGGTCTCGTGGTGCACGTATTACGATTACTAGTCGTCGTATGGCAAGTTGGATCAATGGGAAGAAGCCTGCTCCGTCTCAAGATTCCGCTGCCTATGCTGAATGGGAGGAAGATAATTGTCTGGTGCAGTCATGGCTTCTCAATTCCATGACTAAACCAGTTCGTGCTTTGTTCGAACATGGTGATACTGCCTATGATATATGGGAGGCTGCTCGGAAGACCTATACTGTGACTCAGAATAGTTCTCGTTTGTTTCAACTCCGACGGCAATCCATCCTTATAGGTCAGAATGGTGAATCCGTGAAAGTGTTCTATGAAAAACTTCATGCTATTTGGCAAGAGATTGATTGTCTATGTCCGCATGAGTATAGTTGTTCTACTGATGGGGCTCGTCGTCTGAAAGAAATTGAAGCCGATCGAGTTTATGATTTTCTTGGCGGGCTTGATCCACCGTATGATGGTGTTCGTAGCCGTATTCTTGCTCTTAGTCCTGTTCCACCTCCTCTCGAAGCCTATGCCATGGTCATGGAGGAAGATACTCGTCAGTCCGCTATGCTTGGAGGGGGATCGCTGGCTCTCAAGGTTGATCCAGCACGTCAATGACCGGTCGCCCAGCACGACGCGATCGGTCGCTCTCCGTCTATGAAGTTTGGATCTTCTGCTGGATCTCATCCTTCCGCCCCTACCTCTACCTCTCTTGAAGGTCCGCTTAAGTGCCGCCATTGTAATGGAAATCATTACTCCGAGAAGTGTTTTAAGGAGCATGGTTATCCTGATTGGTTTGCTGACTACAAAGTTTGTATGTATGGCCCTAAGGCCACTTACACTGTGACTCCTGATGAGGCCCGTCCTCCGGCTCCATCTGCAAATCTATGTGCTTCCGATACTATGCCAGGTATGGGTTCTACTACATGGATAATTGACACTGGTGCTTCTGATCATATGACTTATAATGATAATATGTTTGATGAGTTGTCGCATAACCCCCGTGACCCCTATATTACTAGTGCTAATTGTTTACCTTCCCCGGTTACCGGTGAAGGTACCATCCATCTCACCCCTTCTTTACCTCTATCTCATGCCCTCTTGGTTCCCAATATTCATTGCAATTTATTATCTGTTGGGCGTTTACTTGATACACTTAACGCTTCTGCTACCTTCTATTCTACCCATTGTTTTTTTCCAGGATCTCAGGACTCATGAGAAGATTGGGCATGGTAAACGGATAGGGGAGTTATATTACTTACAGTTGCCGGCTGCAGCAGTTCGTGATTGTGTCGCTAATAAAGCTCTGAGTGGCAGTGTCAAAGACAAGCAACAACTTTGGTTATGGCATCGTCGCTTAGGACATCCGTCGTTTGGTTATCTTAGACATTTGTTTCCTTCGTTATTTAGTTCGTGTGATGAGTCTAGTTTCAAATGTGAGACTTGTGTAATGGCCAAGAGCCACCGTACTGTTTTTCCCTTAAGTAATAATAAAGCTGCTGTGCCTTTTGAGTTAGTACATTCTGATGTCTGGGGTCCTGCTCGTGTGACTTCTCATGGTTTCCGTTGGTTTGTTACGTTTATTGATGACTGCACTCGCTTAACATGGGTGTATTTGATGAAGAATAAACATGATGTTGCCTCTATTCTTCCTGACTTTTGTGCCATGGTGTCTACTCAGTTCCATGCTCGTGTTAAAGTTTTTCGCACTGATAATGGCGGTGAATATGTGAATCATACTTTGGCCCAGTTCTTTCGTGATCAAGGTATCATTCACCAAACTACCACTTCATTCACACCTCAACAGAATGGTGTGTCTGAAAGGAAGAATCGTCAGTTACTTGAAGTTGCTCGCTCTCTGATGTTGGATATGTCTGTTCCCCATCATCTTTGGGGACATGGTGTCTTGGCCGCTGCCTACTTGATTAATCGTACTCCTAGTCGGGTTCTTGATTTCAAGACTCCACTTGATGTGTTGTGTGCTCTTACTCCTCCGGTTTCGGTCTCTAAGTTACCTCCGAAGGTGTTTGGGTGTGTTGCGTATGTTCATGTCTACTCCCATCAACGGAGTAAACTTGATCCTTGTGCTCTCCGCTGCGTCTTCATTGGTTATTCTACTACTCAGAAGGGTTATAAGTGTTATCACCCGCCTACTCAGAATGTACATGTCACTTTGGATGTCACATTTCATGAAGAAGTACCCTATTATGTTTCTCCCTCCTCTCCAATTCAGGGAGAGAGGGGGAGTGAATTGAAGAGTTTCGGAGTGGAAAATATGGAAGTTTTTGGAACTGAAGAAGGAATTTCTGGCGAACAGGAAGCGACCAGTCGCAGGGAAGACGCGACCGGTCGCCAACGAATCTGTGATGAAAACGACTGGTCGCACATAGGAAGAGACCGGTCGCCTGCCTCGACGAAATAATACAGTACCGATACGAGCGAAGCGACTGGTCGCAATGATCTCACGACCGGTCGCAAATGAATTTGCCCAGGAAACGACCGGTCGCACATAGGAAGCGACCGGTCGCTCGCCTCAACGAGCGACGACAGTACCGATACGAGTGACGCGACCGGTCGCGAGGAAAGTCACGACCGGTCGCCAGACGATATTTTTGGTGTTTTCGAGCCTCTTTCAGAAGGACATAACAGTAATATTGGCGACACTCGTACAGATGAAATTGATAATAGACCACCCTCTGCCCTGCCATTGCCTCAATCAAGTTGTGATAATGAGGTACTTTCTAGTGATGTGCCTACCTATTCTTTGCCCCCACGTACTACCCGTGGGAAACCTAAAGTGCAATATTCTCCTGATATACATGCCAAGTCTAAATATCCCATTAACCATTATATGTCAACTCATCGTTTATCTAAGTCATATGCATCATATTTGTGCCAATTATCTAGTGTATGTGTGCCAACTAAGTTGCAGGATGCTTTTTCTGATCAAAACTGGGTAGATGCAATGCATGTTGAGATGGAAGCCTTGAACAAGAATGCTACTTGGGAGTTAGTTCCTTTACCAAAAGGAAAAAAGGCAGTTGGGTGCAGATGGGTGTTTACTTTGAAGCACAAGGCTGATGGTTCCATTGACCATTACAAGGCAAGATTGGTAGCAAAAGGGTATACTCAGACATATTGAGTGGATTACACAGAGACTTTTGCTCCAGTAGCTAAGCTCAACACTGTACGCGTACTCTTATCCTTAGCTGCTAACCATGACTGGCCGCTGCTACAATTTGATGTCAAAAATGCATTCCTCCATGGTGACCTCAAGGAAGAAATATATATGGATCATCCGCCGGGTATCCCTGTGACCTCTAAGGAGGGTGTGGTGTGCAAGCTACGGAAATCCTTGTATGGATTAAAGCAGTCTCCAAGTAGGCATAGGAGCAGGGTCTAAAGATCCAAGGCATCCATCTTTTGCCATCCGGTGAATCCTATCTTGGCCAATGTGTCCAAGTTTGAGGTGCCACAATTTAGTTGAGTTATCCACTTCTCTAGGCCTTTTAGGTCTAGGTGCATCTTTATCTATACAGTTAATACTACCATTCATTTCTAAATGAAAAAGACCATCAATCAAATTTGCATAAGCAATAATTCGATTATTATGTGAAATAGAACAAAGTAGTTTGTCAAACAAAACAACAAATCCGTCTCTTAAAAGCATAGAGATAGATATTAAGTTCTTTACACAACCAGAAATGAAATAACAATTATTCAAATTCAGGGTCTCCCCGGAAGGTAGATTGAGACGATAGGTGCCTACAGCTTTGGCAGCTACCTTAGTGCCATTACCCACAGTTAGCACCATTTCTCCTTTTCCGAGTCTTCTACTTCCTACTAGTCCCTGCACACAATTGCAAATATGTTGACTAGCTCCTGAATCAACTATCCAGGTAGAAGTATTAACTGTAAAAACTGATTCAAGAACAAGAGTGTTACCTTCCGAAGGCTTGTTCTTTAAGCTTGCGAGGTAATCCTTGCAATTTCTCTTCCAATGTCCATCCTTTCCACAGTGAAAGCAAGTTCCTTTCGGTTCCTTGCCTTTCTTTGTTATTTTTCCTTGCTTGGGTTTTAGAAAACCTTTCTTCTTCTTTCCCTTATCCTTACCTTTCGGTTTGGATTTGGAAGAGGAGGAAGAACTCTTTTCAAACACCGCAACTGTCCCTTTCAGCCCTTTATCCTTTGAGATATTCTTTTCAGCTACTATAGCCATATTGAGTAGCTCAGATAAGGAACTTTCCATCTTTCCCATATTATAGTTCATAACAAATTGGGAAAAATCTGATGAGAGGGACGAAAGAAAAAAATCTTGTTGAACTTCAGCATTAAATGGACAATCCAATTTTTCTAATTTCTCAAGCAATGATATTATCTTGAGACCATGCTGATTAACCGGAGTCCCTCTTGTCATCTTTGTGTTGACAAGTTCACATATTGTATTGAATCGCAAGCTACGAGTAGCTTCACCATAAAGCTCATTAAGATGAAGCAATATGGAAGCACAATCTTCCATATCTTCATGTTGTTTTAGTAGCTCATCATTCATGGATGCTAGTAAGTAACATTTACCTCTACTATCATCCTTAACATGCTTCTCATAAGCAGTTATTTCTTCCTCAGTAGCTTCTTCGTCAGGAGCAATATGGGGTGGGGCTTGTGTCAACACATAATCAATCTCATCCATTTTAAGGACAAGTTTCATTTTGCGAAGCCAACCCGGATAGTTCGTGCCATCAAGGATGTAATTGTTAAGTATCGATGAGATTGGGTTTTTAACGGCCATTTGAAAATTCTGCAACAACGTAAACAAATTTTAGTTTAGATTAATCTTCTACCAAAAACTTAGGGTCTTTAAGTCATGTTGGTAGCTCCCACTATTTTTGGCAAATTTCATATCCTTCTTGAAATCCGAGAGTTTCCGTTGAAACTCTTAGTGGGGATGGGAGTCTCAATTTCATATAGTTTTCCTCAACCTAACAGTTTGTTGGATTGCTATCTTACTAATGAGAGGATACTCTTATCCAATCACATCATTCATGTGAATACCCATCACTATGGCCTCTAGAGAACTAGACCTCAACCTAACAGTTTGTTGGTTTCGTTCGTCTTAGTTAAGTTATTCCCACCATGCTTGTGGGTATAGGGTTTCAAGCATGACCTCAACCTAACGATTTGTTGGCCACACTCGTTATCTATCCGCACTACATCAAGTATGTGTAATAGGCTTCCCTTGGATGGTTACAAGTACTGGATGTTGCCTCACTGAGGTACAACAAAGTGTAAATGTGCCACCCAATAAGAGACTACCATAGTGGAAGGCCACAAAATAGCATTCAAAATGCCATTTCGCTTATCAACTTAATATTGCTTTGAGGGTAGTAAATTTGTCTCATTTTAATCCAATTTTAATCCTGTTAAAATTACCTATCTAATCTCATTAAATGGTTCCCAATGCAACATATTAGTAGCACATAATACTCCCACTAAATATTTTAGAAACCATTTGCTTAAGATAGCGAGAATACATGGTGCTACTAATTGGTTAATTATTGTCATTACCGAACATTCAAATTGCATTGGGCTTATAGGATGATTATGGACTTTCTTGTTGATCCAACACGAGCCACCATGTTGGATCATGGTCTTGGAAGGTGATTCATTTTAATTACGCGCGCATAAAAAAATAAATTAGGCATGAAAGCCATTTCATTATTACATAGCCAAATAAATTAGGCATGAAAGCCATTTCATTATTACATAGCCAATCAAAATCGAATACATATCCAATAAGCGGCCAATCACATAGCTCAATTGTTTGGTTTAAGTCCATAACCATCCTTTAATTATTTAAACGCTTTAAACAATTAAACTAGCAATGTAAATACATGCTCTTGGGTTGCATACATATGTGGGTTTAATTCAAGTGGTAACCATATTCAAAATAAATTTACCATGGAGTGAAAACGTTTTACTACAATAGCAAAAGTAATTGTGGAAATCTTTTGGACATAGTTACACTTATCATATATGGTAATTAGGTCCAAAACTATTCAACAATTAATAATGGATCCAAAGTTGATCCACTAGGGTGTGGGGTTAAAGCATGCATTTGTATAATACAAAGTGGTGATCATGATTATTCCAACAAGGTGAATAATCATGAATGTGACTAGGTAGGCCAACCACACTCACCAAAGTAATCAAAATTAATTTTAGTGTGGTGGGTAAATAATTAGTGATGGGAATAATTTGAACAACTTTTGCATTTTATATCAAATCAACATAATTTAAATCTAGATAGCCCCACACACTCACCAAAGTAATCTTATTAATTTTAGTGTGGTGGGTAAATGTTTATTGAGTTGAAACATTTTGAAAAACTTTTAATTTTATAATAAAACACCATCATCATCTTTTGACCTATTTTGGTGGAAAATTCCACTAAACACAATCATCAAAATTAGTCACCTAACTTATGGATCAAAAAGATCCCATAACAAGAACATCAAGAACACCAAGAACATGCATATGAACTTATATGAATGTTCATGCTATTTCCGGAAAAATCCATATTCCATTTTAACCATCTCATGCTCTTAGTATCAAATATTTCATGAAGTTAAAATCATGGGGTTTTAATGCAACTATGCTCTAATGTTCATACATACATATATGCATACAAAGAGAGCATCAATCATCAAAACATAAATCCGGAAATTCAAAATCCCAAACAACCCCTTTCACTCCATTTGATTTACACTTAATCATATCAAAATAAATCAAGTATAACCATTATACTTTTAAATGAATTTATAACCCACATATGCATCTCTAAACCCTAGAAACATATCAAGTTCATGACCTATGGCTCTGATACCAATTGTTGGTTTTAAAACATTTTTAAGAAGTTGATTTGAACATTAAACATACAAATTAATCAAATTAATTGCAGCGGAAGAATATGGTGGTTGTTTAAATTCAAAACAAAACTTCTTCCAAGTATCTTAAGCCATGAACATTGATATGATTTCATAAAGTGAAAGTACAAGAGAAAAGGATAAGATATAATTACCCTTGAAGCAATTATATGAACCAAGTTGTGTTTTGGTCTTCTCTTGATGATTTCCCTTTGTTGATCTCCTCTTGATCTTTCTCCTCCTTGTGAGCCACAAAAGTATATGGCCTCTAAGTCTCCACACCAATGGAACCTTGAGATGAGAAGAGATATCTTGAAAATACAAGGATGCTAGTGCAAGATCCTCAAGATTGGTTTCAATCTAAACCCCTTTGAAAGATGATTGTGTTTCACTCTTGAAAACTCACAACTATCTCTCTTTGATCTCCCAAACCTATTTGGTTGATGTTGGATTGTGTTTGTGTGTAAATAAGCTTATGGAAACAATTCCCATACACCTTTACTTAAGCATTTTCGGCCAAACCCCATTGGGCTTCCAAAATTGGGCCTTATGACACTTAAGCCATAATTTAGGTGTCTTAAGTCCATGGGCTTGATACCCAACCATTTGGGCTTCTCATTAACTATTACCGAGGCCCAAATATATTTTTACACGTAGTAAATCATCCACATCAAATCAATCAAATTGATTTCCTCATTCTCATTTGTATTACTCAAAGTTAACCATTTAAGGTGTGCGATCCATTAGGTTCTAATTTAGCAAGGCAGTGGGAAAACATTAGAACTCTTTCTAACCAACTGGAATTAAAACCCCTTTTTAATTCTTCCTTTATTTTGGATTGATCACAATCAGTCCTAGGACTTCCACAAGCCAAGAGTGACATCTAGCAATATATCATGGCTACCCAAGCTAATTAGAATAGATGAAGAACCTATTCAGTTGGAATTGCAATGCAATACGGTCCTTCTCTTATACAATGTTTCCAATCATATTATTAGGGTACGGATTGATAATGTCAAACCCCTAATATGATTAACCTCATATGATTCAATAGAACATAATTAAAACACTTTTTAAATCATGTTCAAGTACTTCGGCCGAAGATTCACTGAATCATATCTTGAAACATTCTCCTTTTCTTATCAAAGGTAGAGATTCCTTATTGTACATTCACATATCTCCATGATGAATTAAGAGATCCCAATAACACATAAGGAAAATCTTTTACGACTTGCCTTTGTGAGTTATCAAAGATCAATAACGCATCACAAGACAACCATGATGCCTCAGGTCTAAGGACTAATTTGCATTATTGCAACTATAAGTTCTCGTTTGACATATAGATAAATACTCCATACGAGAACTGTGGTTGATCGCGTTCAGTGTACTCATTCAATAATGAGCACCCACATACTTGTATTAGTGTCAACTACACAAATGGTTTGAGACCAACCATCCTCATCATTGAGCATACATAGTATGTGCCAATCTTGACGGTTTATCAATGCCCATTTGATAACCTTATGATTAGGAACATTTTGGGATACTACAGTTAGAGATTAAAGGTCTCCCGAATCTAAACTTCTTTAGATTACTTTATCTCTTATTTAGTACACCCTGGACTTTTGTTTCTTTACACGACATAAAAGATAACAAAATAATATTGCCCTTTATTTATCATATACGAAATGTATTCTAAGGAGATTACATCAAATGTATTGGCTCTTAGGGCACATTTCTAACAGTTCCCCCTTAATCCTTGTTTGGGTACCAAACATCTAAAAGTTTTATTTTCGCATGAATGTTCTTTACGTACGATATTTTTGTTGCTTGTGATTGTCGATGATCATACGTCATCTAATTGGTTCCTCTTCCATTAGTGGTATGGGATTTTGTTCTGCACATTTCTTCATATTTTACTGTTAGAGTTGCTTTGTTGTGGCCTCCTTTTCGGAGCCTCCCTTTCTGTTGCATGGTTTTTGCCCCTATACAAGCCTTGGCAGTTCCAAAGTTGGAAGCAGTTTTTGGTTGTTCATTTGATCTGTAAGACCCGTGTCTTGGGGAAACAAGAACGGTGAGCAATCCCACATCGCTCAGGGAGGGAAAGGTGAAGTGCTTTAAATGTGTGGGCACTTCTCTTCCTAGCACGAGGCCTTTTGGGAGCTCACTGGCTTCAGATTCTTAGGAACTCCGAAATTAAGCGAGTTGGGGGCCAGAGCAATCCCAGGATGGGTGACCCACTGGGAAGTTGCTCGTGAGCTCCCAGAAACAAAACCGTGAAGGCAAAGAGGGGGGCCCAAAGCGGACAATATCGTGCTAGGGGAGTCGGGTCGTGACAAAATGGTATTAGAGCTAGACCCCGACCGGAAGTGTGCTAGCGAGGACGCTGGGCCCCAAGGGGGGTGGATTGTAAGACCTGTGTTTTGGGGAAACAAGAACGGTGAGCAATCCCACATCGCTCGGGGAGGGAAAGGTGAAGTGCTTTAAATGTGTAGGCACTTCTCTTCCTAGCACGAGGCCTTTTGGGAGCTCACTGGCTTCGGATTCTTAGGAACTCTGAAGTTAGGCGAGTTGGGGGCCAGAGCAATCCCAGGATGGGTGACCCACTGGGAAGTTGCTCGTGAGCTCCCAGAAACAAAACCGTGAGGGCAGAGATGGGGGCCCAAAGCGAACAATATCGTGGTAGGGGAGTCGGGTCGTGACATGATCCTCTACAAGCATTACAGTTCCAAAGTTGGGAGCAGTTACTAACGGTTTTGTTGGGTGTTTTCAACATTAATAGATAAGTTTGGAGTAGTTTCTTGTGGTTTGATGGTTACTACAACACCAGATAAGTTTTGCCTTGTTGGCCATGTTATGTTGTTACATTTAGAACGATCATCTTGGTGTTTTCTTTGTTACTTTTGTTTTCCTTTTGTTGTGTCATTGTGTTTATTTTTCTTGTTTTGTGGATTTGTGGGTTTTGGCTTAGGCAAAGATTCATGGGAAATCACAATTGTAGCGTCCATCGGTCTTATAGTAAAGATTCATGGGAAATGAGGCATGGTTTATGAGGGTATTTGTAAAGTAGCATTAACCATGTTCTTGTATTTCACTGCATTCTTTTAATACTCCACAAGTTAAGTTTATGATGTTCTGTAATGCAGAGTTTGGGGTTCTGGCTTAGGCACGGACCAAGTATCCTGTAAACCCAACACATTAATTAAGCATTTGAAATCATTTTGATATAACTTACAACCAAGGTTCAATTAATTCCAATCTTCCCTATCATATAATTCAAAATTTAAGTTAAACAGAAATTTCAGAGAGTGTAAGACTTTTCTTTGTCTAGGCTTGAGCTTTCTTTGGTCATGAATTCTCCATTCACGAGTAAATTCAAATACCATTTTCCTTTCCGTCTGACTCAGGCATAGATGCAATCACCAAAACTTGCAACACATGATAATGAACACTTCAATGGAGAAATTGATGGTAGGGAGCTTAGGCACTGATTCGAGTAGTTTAGATCATTTGAAAAAAAAAAAAATTACTTGCGTAAAGCCGCTCGGCTATACCTTTAAATATATATATATATATATATATATATATATATATATATATATATATCCCCGAGTATAGCCGAACGGCTATACCTTTAAATATATATATATATATATATATATATATATATATCCCCGAGTATAGCCGAACGGCTATACTATTTATAAATTTATAAAAGGGACCGGCCTAGCGCTGGAGCACCTACGTGTAAAAACAAGTATAGCCGCGCGGCTATACAAATTTTTTTTAAAATGACAGAGTATAGCCAGTCGGCTATACTATTTTGGAAAATGCTCGAGGACAGTATAGCCATGCGGCTTCACTATTTGCTATTATCAAAGGCCATATGAGTCCAGGAAAAGGGCAAATCACAAAATTGCACCCTCACCACACACACGTTGGTAACACATGGCTGCACATACGAGAGAGAGAGAGAGAAAGAGAGAAAGAGAGAGAGAGAAAGAGAGGAGTTTTGTGCAAAGTGTGAAGCGGCGGCAAGAAATGAGAAGAAAATCTGTCAACATATATTAATTCTCTCTCTCTCTCTCTCTCTCTCTCTCTCTCTCTCTCATTGCAGGTGTATGTTCTGGTAGCAGATGAAAAGCAGAGGGTTCTAGATTACGAAAACTCCATACTCTGCATTACGAAAAATCGGCCAATGCGGCCTGGGCGGGTCTGGGAGGAGCTAGAAGGGTCTGGGCCGGTCTGGGAGTAGCTAGAAGGGTCTGGGCGATGCTAGGCGGGTCTGGGAGGCGCTAGGCGGGGCTGGGCGAGGCTGGGCGGGTCTGGACGGTGCTAGGCGGGTCTTGGCGGCGCTAGGCGGTCTAGGCGGGTCTGGGCGGCGCTAGGCGGATCTGGGTGTCAGGGTTGGTCTTGTTCTGTTCTTTTGTTCTTTAAGCCTACTGCCTAGCGATTCTTCTTTGAAGGCGATATTTCGAGCAAGAACTGTATCAGATGCACCACCTTTTGAACCCAGCAATATTGTGTCATTGTAGGCACATTTTCTTCTGCAGCCACTTTCTTTTACTCCCTTCTTCATGTTTAGCAAGTTTGAATTTGATGGGAAACTGAATCCTACTTTTGTGGAAGGGAATTTAAGCTCCCATTATCAAAACTATCCTTTGAATATCCTCAGCGCTTCTTGGGTTGGTTATAACTTACAACCAAGGTTCAATTAATTCCAGTCTTCCCTGTCATATAATTCCAGATTCAAGTTAAACAGAAATTTCAGAGAGTGTAACACTTTTCTTTGTCTGGGCTTGAGCTTTCTTTGGTCAGAATTCTCCATTAATTTTTTTTTGGAAGGTTATAACTGTCAACCGTGGATTCTGAGAAAAGTTGGAGAGTTGGTGGAAAGAGATGTGAAGACATCCAAACTTTTCTTCCTTTTTAAAGACATCTAACGTTTCCCTGTTTCTGTTGCACCAGTTGAGGTTTCTTGCATTAAAATTAGATTTGTTTTCTTACAGAACGATCAAGTTGGTTTTTATAACCCTTCCACTCCATCCCATTCATGAGTAAATTCAAATACCATTTTCCTTTTGTTCAGACTCAGGCATAGATGCAATCACCAAAACCTGCAACACATGATCATGAACACATTTTGTAAGAATCATGGCAATGAGGTAAATCAAACACAAGTGAAGGAAATGCAGAGTATGGTGGCAACCAGCCTGAAGCTGTGGTTCTGGGGAAGAGGAAATATGATATGACAGTACAAGAACCAGACATGGATGATAAAAGTAACCCCTCCAAGAATTCTATGAAAGGAACTCAAATTTCAGAAAATGTGAGTAGATGCATAAGCATATTTTTCTTATCCTTCACTCAAACTTTTTACTTGGTTACAGAATGTTTATGTTCTTTCTCTGATCATAAATTCAATGTGGGTTCAAATGAATAAGAGGAACATAAAGTCGAAAAAGAGCCTGCAGGTCATAACTAGAAACAATGAAGAAGATGGCAATGCAGGCCCCAACAGACAGAGCTCAAGTAGTTACTGCTCAGGAGATGACTCCAATATTGCTTCACATTCCCATGAGAATTCTCAGGAGCTGAGTCCGGGTAGTACTTCGACATCAAGCTTGAGTCCGAAAGAGGCTTCAGCTCTCAACTTGAGTGGGAAATCAAGGGCTAGAAGGGGGTCAGCCATGTTGGAATCCCACATCGGTGGGGTGAAAGAAAACAAATGGGTTTAAATAGAATTACCACACTCTAACTAATATCGAGGCCTTTTGTGGTAAAACCCCACACCTGACGGATTGGGCAGGTGGTAAAGTGGGGACAGTATCGATATTGTTAGAGTGGGACCCATCGGGCAGATCCAAAAACTTCAACATGGTATCAGAGCCAGGTTCGTACAAGCTAACAAAGCTAGAAGGAGAAACAAGTCGGACTCTTAAAATTTAAAATAAAATTAAAAAAGAAAAAAGAAAAAGAAAGGCCAACGAAGCTTGAAAAAGAGCCGACCTCTGAGTTCCATTGAAAACAAGTGGGCCCAACGAGAGCCGACCTCTGAGTTTCAATTGCCGATGTGTGGATCTTCACGTGTGATTACACGTGAGGGGGAGTGTTGGAATCCCACATCGGTGGGGTGAAAGAAAACAAATGGGTTTAAATAGAATTACCCCACTCTAACTAATATCGAGGCCTTTTGTGGTAAAACCCCACACCTGACGGATTGGGCAGGTGGTAAAGTGGGGACAGTATCGATATTGTTAGAGTGGGACCCATCGGGCAGATCCAAAAACTTTAACAAGCCACTGATCCCCAAAGCCTCTATGCAAGGGTAAGTTCCTATAGGCTATAGATCCTGCTTGTCGCCTGTCTTAAACATGTAAAAAATTTGTTCCCTACAGATATGAAAGATCAACTCAATTTTCTATTCTTTTTGTGTTGCAGAAAAGAAGAGAGAAAATAAATGAGAGGCTGAGAGTTCTGCGGAACATTGTCGCCATGTGGAACAAAGGTAGGCAGTATGCCTTGTGAGACAATCTTCTTTTCCCAAGAGGTTGATGCAAAATTCTCAAATTTATCTATTTGGAATTGCAGGTTGATATTAGTACAATGCTTGAGGAAGCTGTCCATTATGTGAAGTTCTTACAACTCCAAATTAAGGTAATAACCAAGAAAATTAACCCATGATGAGCAATAAGTTTTCGAATGTTCTAATCGAAACCTACATATCTGAAAATCGGTTGCTGATATTGTTGTTTTCCCCCCTTGTTTGATCTTTTGCAGCTGTTAAGTGTTGTGTAGATACAGCTGCACCAAAATGGGTTCAACTGCATCCTCAACTTGTGATACTCGCAAGTGCACGAGCCGTTCGGTAGTATAGCATATGTAAGTGCGAGGTCGATCCCACGAGGATTGGTGATTGAATGATTCAATTCATTTTCCCTACACAAAACAGAAATGAAAAAGAAGGGAAATAAATAAAACAAGAAAGAAAGAAAATAACTAACTCAAGTAGATAAGTTCCCAAGTTCAATTAGATTAATGGATTGATTCTAGCTAAAGTATGATTAAGCCATGGTGTGTGGTCATAACCTTGTGTTCCTAATTCCCTAATTTGATCATTTGTTGTCTAACCTAAAATTAAGCATTAGGAACCCATTAAGCATAGAAGAACAATTTAAACAACCAAGCATGTATCTAATCCCTGTTGTCGAATGTCCATACATACTCTTCCTATTCATAGTTCAATTCGAATTAAAGCATGGTGTATACTCTTAATTCAAACCAAGATAGCTAACATGCAAGCCTTAATGGTGATCAATCATTCAAACTAGCATATTAACTTATAAGCATAATGAATAAGAACATGAACCATAATTGAAACTTGGAAACTAATCAAACTTGAGACTAAAGAAAAGAATTTACATAATGAAAAGTAAAGTGGAACTAAGAAAAACTTAAGGAAAATTTCAACACAAAAGATTTCATTACAACAATTGAAAACTAGAAAGAGAAACTAAGAGAATTTGAGGGAGAGAAGGGAAGGGAGCTCTAGAGAAGTGTTTGAGAGCTCCCCCCCTTGGGGTGTGTTTACAAGCTTGGGAAACCTCACTATATATAGGCCTAAGGAAGCTGAAAATCTGAATTAAGTATGGCTAATGCATACAACACTTGTTTTATAAAATCTGAAATGGTTGATGCACTTCACTAATAAATCCCACCAGCAGCCCTAGCTCATCTTCATGTCACCATGACCAAGCTTCCAACCAGAAATAATAGCTCATCCTGAGGTCAGCATGACCAGAAACTTAAAGGGCTTACGAATTGGGCTTCCCTTAAGCAAATTAAGACTTTAAGCACTCAAACTTGAAGTTCAGAATGTCTTCTTTCCAGCCATATATCATTTGGGCCAATCCAAGGTCGGAGGAGGAAGTTAAGGCCAAAACAAATTGCTAACTCATTTTGCGCGCTGATAAAATCCATCCTGAGCATGGCTCTGTGTTTGCTAGGTAACAGACTCCATATTTATCCAATGGGGCTGAATTTTGGATATGTTATATTACACACCCATTGGAACAACTTTCATGAAGAATGTGGCCTCATCCGAGCTATGTAGGTTGCTGAAACAAAGCTTGCAATATGACCTACGAAACTGGGCTGGCAGGGGACTGTAGCCAAAATTGAGTTTGTCTTTAAGCTCTTCATCCATTCATCCAAATTAGGCCCTAACATGCATGGATTGCATCATTTACTATCCAAAGCCCTCATTATTACCTAAAGCTCAATGGACTGAAAGATAAACACAAAAAGGATTAAAAGCACAAGTTTAACTCAAAAACATAACCAAATCATAAGCTAGAAGGGTACAAAATGATATGTAAATATGCACCGATCAAATACCCCCAAACCTAGATTTTGCTAGTCCTCGAGCAAAACAAAAGGAAAACAAAGATAAAAACAAACAAGAAGTTAACTAGACCACTTTCGTAGGTAACTCGATTGCATTGAGCATATGCAACAAGCCTTTAAACCTCTAGGCATCCCTAGTAGGAGGAGTTGTGTCTCCTGAGGGTTTAACAGATACGATACCCACAAACGTTTTACTGACTCTGTAAAACAAGGTAATTAGAAAACTTAAAAGATTGTTAGTCCTTAAGCAAAATAAAAAACAAAAAAAAAAAAAAATAATTACATTAACAAAAACAAAACAAAAAAAACAAAACAAAACAAAACAAAACAAAAAAAATTACAAAAATAAAAAGAACTCAAAACAATCTTTCCGAACATTTTCTGAAGAGAAATGACTCATGCACATGACTCAAAAGTTTTAACAATAAAAGCTCAATTTTAAACATTATTCACAAAGCGGCAAAGTTCAAAACATAATATGCTCAAAGTGTGGTAGTGTGATAGCCAAATGCAACAAATTCCCCAATCTTAGTTTTCACACAATTTCAAAAATCATACAAAGCACAAGTTCAACTTCAAATCTCACCAAAGTTGTCCTCTCACAAAGGAATCACTCGGAAGAGGGCTATAATGCAACACTCAGTTATAAACATGAGATTAGAGTTAAACCATAAAGACTTAACTCGAAATAGAAAGATGAAGAACTTGCATTAATATGATCTCAAGAAGGATGCCAAACACTTAAAAGTAGAAAAATGAATGCAATTCAACCACATGACATTTAAGATCAATTTAGGTCTTTAACATAGGTTGTAATGGGGCCAAGGGTGTAAGGTGAGTAAGAAATGAAAGGTATGGATAAAACAAAGTCCAAGGAACTCAAAATATAAGAGCATAAAACAATTGTTTACAAGACTTCGAATCATCACAATGAGAATTTATTTTTCTTTTACATGATCAAAACTCCTTATACCTTCATTTACATTGATTCACTCCTTTCCTTAAACACCAATTTATTTTGAAGGCCCAAAAATGAAACCCAAAAATGAAATTTCATTCAACCACCACTTAATCACAACTTTTCTCTTTTCTTTCACCAATTGTGTGATTTTTTTTTTTTTCTTCAAAATGTAACACCAATTCCTAAACTTAGTATGAAAAACACATCCCAATTAAAGCTCATGAGTTCCTTAGAAAGGTAAATATTTGTTTTTCAGGCTAAGGCAAGGAAATATAATTGGTAAATGAAAGAAAAGGTTTACATGTAGGCTCAAAATGGTTAACAATGGAAAATCATGCTTAAGCATGCATAAGGTTAGCTTGAAAGGCACAAACGATCCAAAGAGGGCCTTAATATCACTTCTTAAATGTCATGAAATCAAATTGCATAAGAATGAATGACTTTTAAGTGTTCAACCAAATCAATGAATAATGAGATCAAACAACAACTTTGATGACAAGAAAATAAGAGTATGTATATAACACTCATGAATTGAAGTACAAGGCTCAAAAGCTCACTTTTATGGTTATATAAGTCTAATTTATGCTTGATACAATTTTTTGGGTCATGCAAATCCTTTAATTGGAGAATTATGAAACAAATGGCAAGTGCAAAGAAGGTTTCGAACATATCATGCTAGAACGATGCCAAATTAATCAATTAATTAAATTTTTTTTTTTACAATAAAAATTTACAAGGAAAAAAAAATAAAAAATAAATAAAATTCAATTTTCATTTAAGTCATGCAAACATTTATCACAATCTCATCAAATGTGTTCGGAAAGTGAATAAAATCAAAATCAAAATAAAAGCAAGACTTAACAAAATAAAATAAAAATAAAAACAAGCAAATAAAAAAAAAATTAAATAAAATTAAGGAAAAACCAATTTTACATGCTAAACTCCAATACCCCCAAACCTAGAAATGAACATTGTCCTCAATGTTTAAAAATTAGGAACAAGCAATGTCATAATAAGAAATGAAAGGTACTAAAGTAAATATAAACCACACAAAAAAAAAAAAAAAAAAAAAAAAAAACACAAATAAAATAATTACAAAAATAAAAATTACAAAACAAACAAACAAATAAACAAAAAAAAAAAAAAAAAAAATGAAACAGTAAAACACTCGAAACAGAAAGCCCTAAACAGACAAAACAGTAAGCCCTAAACAGACAGTCTTACGCAAACCAAAACCCAAACAATTGAAAGCCCAACCCAAAAGAAAGTTAACCCACCTTGAAACCTAACAACGGTGAAAACCCGAAGCCCACAATGAAGTCCGAAGCCCACATGTTATTATTAATTTATTTTATTTGTTTATTTATTTTAATTTAATGAAACGTGAATTGGGAGTGCGAAGGCGGGTATTTACGAAACAGAAAAAGTGTGGTCCTTGATGCCTTGGTTCCTGGGAAGTCAAGGGGAAAATAGGCGAGGGACGTGTCGGCGTGCAGAGGCCGCTTTCACATCCCCCAAGCTAGAATTATTGGTTTCTTGGGTGAAGCGGGACGACTTTTTCACTAGAAGGTGGTGAAAGGTGAAAATGCAATTAAGGGGGTTGGGAAACGGGTGCGGCGACATATAGAGATAAGCCGTAAGGGCCGCACAGAACTCAGAACCGCAATGGCTAGGGTTAGCAAAAACTAAGTCTATAAAAGGTAAAAAAAAGAAAGGGTAAAAAACACAAACTCAGAAACACACAAAAGAGAAAAGAAAGAAAGAAGATAAGAAGTGAGAAATCAAATGGCCTCTTCCTACCCCTTTTCGTTGGATCTCAACCTAGCTCCACCGACTCAGACACGAGGCCAAGCAGCGGCACCAGTATGGATGCCCTACTTTGCTTCCGCACGGGGGCCTGTGACAGTAACTGACTCAATACTCCTGGACAACGATGTTGCCATTGGAGTGGCTAGAAATTTAGTGACTCCTAAAGATATACGTGTTCTGGGGACAAGGGATGACAACCGAGTCGTGAGCGATGCCCTAGCACTGAGCGTGCAGAGTACAGCAACAGTCGCAAGTTTGGGTCATCGCCTACTTGCGAAGTCCCATGAGGTAGAGGTGCTCAAAGCTCAGTTGGCGGCGGAGCGAAGTATGGTTGAAGATTGTCAGAGTGCTATAAAAAGCTTGAAAAGGGAAAGGTCAAGGATAGTGGAGGTGAATCGACACCAGCTAGAAGTATTGCGGGACGAGAATAAAAACCTATCAAAGATGGTAGAGTTGTATTCTCGCGACATGCGAAAGCAGCTGGAGGACCTAGACCGACCGGGTAAACGCAAACAAGCAGATCGCGAGAGTAGTTACGCTCAAGCTAAGATTGCGATCTTTGGGAGCTCAAGTGATGAGCCCCAAGAAGCTGTGCGTGAAGCCCCGGAAGAGGACAGCCAGAGGGCCAAACTCAAAGCTCCAATGGTCGAGACACCAAGCATCGAGAAGAAATGATTTCCTACTGCATTATTGTTGTTTTTATTTTATTTTGTTGTTTTTGTATTTTCGTTATTTTGTTTCGGAAATAAAAGAGTAAGGTTGCAGAAAGAAAAAGAAAAAGAAAAAGAAAAAGAAAAAAAAACGACAAACGGAAAAGAAAACACATTTCCCTAACTAAAATAAGATAAAGATGATAGCCGAAAGGGAAAAGCAAAAACACAAAGCTCTAGAAAATGAAAGTAACGGGCAAAAACATTAAACACCAGAAAACACGGAAAAAAGAAAAGTAAAGTAAAAGTAAAGGTGCTCCCCCTTGAAGCGATTAGGTCGAGCATGCCCGGGAAATCCGAAATGGTGTTGGCTCTCTCTCATCAGCATATGTCTATTTAAACCACACCTCTGCAAGCGGATGATACCCAGCATTTCTTCCTGCAAACTCAAGGAAAAACATCAAAAAATTTAGAAGCAAAACAAATGGCATCCTCATGCACTCACCTTGATGATCTCAACCTTGAGCTCTCACTTGCACCACCAAATGCCCAGACAAGGGCTCCTCCAACTCCTGTCTTCCCAAACTCCACATATCATCACGGTACGGCCTCAAACTTTGCTGAGATAATACCGAACTTTTCTGAGGCAATGCCGAACAGAGCAGCGCTGCTGGGAGGCATGATTGGTAACAAGCTCACACCGACAGATCATCTGCATGTGGCACAGAGGTCTGACAAGGCAGCGGTGGAGGAGTCCCACAATTTAACTGTACTCCACGCGGTCTCGGCTACCAATTTGGGCATGCGATTGCTGGCGAGAACACGGGAGTGTGCCGCGATGAGCGAGGAAATAACTTCCTTGAAGGCTATGGTGGCGGACTTGCAGAAGCGGCTCTATTGTGCCAATCAGCACGTGGAAGCACTGCAGAGAAAAAATGAGGACCATGTGGAGCTGCTGCAGATTCTACAAGTGCGAGAAAATAGAGGCAAGCCATGATGATGATGGAGATGAAGAAGATGAAGAAGATGAAGAAGATGATGATGAAGATGATGATGATGTTGTTATTTTGTTTTTTTGTTTTTTTTTTTTTTTTTTGTTTTTTTGTTTTTTTGTTTTTTTTTTTTTTTATGCAATGTTTGAATTGAAATAAAGTTTGTTTTTAACACTCAAAAAAAAAAAAAAAAAAAAAAAAAAAAAAAAAAAAAACTAACTAACCATACCACGTAAATAAATACATAAACTAACTTAACAAAACAAAAACAAAGACTTAACAGAAAAGAAAACAAAGAAAATAAAAATAAAAATAAAAACTTAATTTAAAAACACACGAATATACAAGCAACTCACGGATGACCAGTTAAGGGCCTCAGAAAACACAGCCAGGGGATCCGGGAAGGTTGGAGGGGTCACAATGGTCCCGCTTAAAACCCAAACTTCTTAGACACCGAAGGTGTCGCCTATAGAACTCCTAGACACTGTATTGACGGAAGTGCTCACTGGAGTTACCATAAGTCAGCTCATATGAAAAATCTTTTTAAAATTTTTAAGATAAGAAACAAAAACAAATTAAGATAAAATGGAACAACAAACCATAAACGAAAATGAACTAAGTACTCTAAACAAATTCAAACAAACAACATAAATTGTTGTACTAAAAGAAACAAACCAATAAACCAAAGAAAAACACAAACAGCACTTTCTATCACCCGTTTATCACCATTTGGACAGATTCGTTTCTATGTTTTTCAGCTTTGACCTCTGTTCAGTTTTTAGGCTATAACTTTCCAACCGTAAGTCCAAATTTTACGTTCTTTATATGGTTGGATTCAGCACAGAAAAATAAAGAACTCAACGCGGACCAAAAGGTAAAAACAATGACGGAAAGAAACATAATTCAAAGAAGAGAAAGGATTGAAATGCTCCCCCTTGAAGCGATTAGGTCGAATGTGATGCACTTGGAGGTCGCGACTTCTCCCACTACTCCACACTTCCTATCTTTGAAGTTGCCATCTCTCTCCATTTTTATTGAGCTATTTACATTGCTAAAACAAACACATACAAAAACTTGAAACGGAATTAAAGGATTACGAAATATATAAAAAAAAACTAAAAATGAAAGGGAAAAATCAACACAAGTCCAATTCCATGCTTCAAAGCAACAAGCACCAATGGGTTGTGTAAGCTGGGACTTAAACCCAGTTCTCTTGCTTGTTGGGCAATTGTCCTTTTCTGTTGGACTACAAACACAACTTGTCCATTAACGTCATTAACTTTAAAACTTGAAATTGTCTAGTTAAGAAAAAAAAATAAAGTAGGAAAGCCAAATAGAATCAAACAATGTTACCGATCCCCGGCAACGGCGCCAAAAACTTGTTGTGTAGATACAGCTGCACCAAAATGGGTTCAACTGCATCCTCAACTTGTGATACTCGCAAGTGCACGAGCCGTTCGGTAGTATAGCATATGTAAGTGCGAGGTCGATCCCACGAGGATTGGTGATTGAATGATTCAATTCATTTTCCCTACACAAAACAGAAATGAAAAAGAAGGGAAATAAATAAAACAAGAAAGAAAGAAAATAACTAACTCAAGTAGATAAGTTCCCAAGTTCAATTAGATTAATGGATTGATTCTAGCTAAAGTATGATTAAGCCATGGTGTGTGGTCATAACCTTGTGTTCCTAATTCCCTAATTTGATCATTTGTTGTCTAACCTAAAATTAAGCATTAGGAACCCATTAAGCATAGAAGAACAATTTAAACAACCAAGCATGTATCTAATCCCTGTTGTCGAATGTCCATACATACTCTTCCTATTCATAGTTCAATTCGAATTAAAGCATGGTGTATACTCTTAATTCAAACCAAGATAGCTAACATGCAAGCCTTAATGGTGATCAATCATTCAAACTAGCATATTAACTTATAAGCATAATGAATAAGAACATGAACCATAATTGAAACTTGGAAACTAATCAAACTTGAGACTAAAGAAAAGAATTTACATAATGAAAAGTAAAGTGGAACTAAGAAAAACTTAAGGAAAATTTCAACACAAAAGATTTCATTACAACAATTGAAAACTAGAAAGAGAAACTAAGAGAATTTGAGGGAGAGAAGGGAAGGGAGCTCTAGAGAAGTGTTTGAGAGCTCCCCCCCTTGGGGTGTGTTTACAAGCTTGGGAAACCTCACTATATATAGGCCTAAGGAAGCTGAAAATCTGAATTAAGTATGGCTAATGCATACAACACTTGTTTTATAAAATCTGAAATGGTTGATGCACTTCACTAATAAATCCCACCAGCAGCCCTAGCTCATCTTCATGTCACCATGACCAAGCTTCCAACCAGAAATAATAGCTCATCCTGAGGTCAGCATGACCAGAAACTTAAAGGGCTTACGAATTGGGCTTCCCTTAAGCAAATTAAGACTTTAAGCACTCAAACTTGAAGTTCAGAATGTCTTCTTTCCAGCCATATATCATTTGGGCCAATCCAAGGTCGGAGGAGGAAGTTAAGGCCAAAACAAATTGCTAACTCATTTTGCGCGCTGATAAAATCCATCCTGAGCATGGCTCTGTGTTTGCTAGGTAACAGACTCCATATTTATCCAATGGGGCTGAATTTTGGATATGTTATATTACACACCCATTGGAACAACTTTCATGAAGAATGTGGCCTCATCCGAGCTATGTAGGTTGCTGAAACAAAGCTTGCAATATGACCTACGAAACTGGGCTGGCAGGGGACTGTAGCCAAAATTGAGTTTGTCTTTAAGCTCTTCATCCATTCATCCAAATTAGGCCCTAACATGCATGGATTGCATCATTTACTATCCAAAGCCCTCATTATTACCTAAAGCTCAATGGACTGAAAGATAAACACAAAAAGGATTAAAAGCACAAGTTTAACTCAAAAACATAACCAAATCATAAGCTAGAAGGGTACAAAATGATATGTAAATATGCACCGATCATTAAGCTCTGATGATATGCGGATGTATGCTCCCATCTGTTACAATGGAATGGACCTGGGACTTGATCTGAAGCTCACCTCACCAAAGCAATCATAGAAAGAAAACTTGCTTTGGAACCCAAATCTTTTCTCAACTCTCAAATTATGCAAGAAAGTTGAGAAAAATGTTGGTGAAAAGTTTAGGTTCTGCAGCATTTTTCATAAATTCTTTTTATAATGTAACAAACAGACATGACTATGCTGTGAGCTCCACAGACCAAAATTATTCTTCAATTTACTAATTTTGGGTTGAGTGGGTTTAAGCATGTGATGTATTATCTCATACATGGGATGAGATGATTGATTTGACATACTGATTATTCTGCAGTTTATATTCTTGAACTTCAGAATGAATATTGATGAATAAACATGATGTTTGGATCAAGTAAGTTGGTTCCTAACACCCAAGGAAATTATTTTTAATTTGTTGTAAATCGATGTGTCAAACCCAATCCAGTAACGACATTTGTCAATGAAAACTAGTAACTTTGCATGTTAGTCCCTATCCGAATTTGACAATTGTCTAAAAGTGACACATGGACAAATGTTTGGTGGTTCATTGACGTGTCATTGCCAGTCCGTAAACACACCCCATGTTCTAACATATTTCATGAGAATTCTATATAAATAAGGTGTTATTGAGATCTCACATTCACATCCAGACTTCTCCTCAAATCATAATGCATTGCAATTTCCATTGCTTGTAAATGCTCTTGTTCTTAGTTTTTCATAGCATATGTCCCTATTCAGTTTTCGATGAAACACACTACTTACAAAAGGATATCAACATGACCGATATGGTCAACAAAATTGATCGAATCGATGATTACCCGTACAAAGATTTTAGCGCTTTCACGTTTAATAATGTATTATACACGTACGCACGTATTTCTCATGTTTAATACACATTTTTTACAAAAATTTCAATAAGACACACAAAATTCACGTATTATACACATAATTCTCACATATTATTGAATAAAAATAATATATATTTTAAAAAAATGTATAGCCGCAAGCACGGCTACACTCAGTTTTTTAAAAACAATTAAAAAAACTGCGTATAGCCGTTCGGTTACACTATGTGCTATTAAAGAAATGTCGAACTCTTCCTTGAAAATTATAAAAGGCCATATGAGTCCAGGAATAGGGCAAATCACAAAATTGCACCCTCACCACACACACGTAGGAAACACATGGCTGCATATACGAGAGAGAGAGAGAGAGAGAGAGAGAGAGAGAGAGAGAGAGAGAGAGAGAGAGAGAGGAGTTTTGTGCAAAGTGTGAGAGGGTGGGGAGTAGGGATGGTTATGCAATGGGTTTTGGGTGGGCGGAGGAGGCTGCTGCGCAGTAAGGGTTTAAAGTTGTTAGAAGCGGCGGCAAGAAATGAGAAGAAAATCTGTCAACATATATTAATTCTCTCTCTCTCTCTCATTGCAGGTGTATGTTCTTATAGCAGATGAAAAGCAGAGGGTTCTAGATTACGAAAAATCCATACTCTGCATTACGAAAAATCAGCCTATGCGGCCTGGGCGGGTCTGGGAGGAGCTAGAAGGGTCTGGGCGGTGCTAGGCGGGACTGGGCGGCGCTAGGGGGGGCTGGGCGAGGCTAGGCGGGTCTAGGCGATTCTAGGCGGCGCTAGGTGGATCTGGGTGCCAGGGTTGGTCTGGTTCTGTTCTTTTGTTCTTTCAGTCTACTGCCTAGCGATTCTTCTTTGAAGCCGATATTTCGAGCAAGAGCTGTATCAGATGCACCACCTTTTGACCCCAGCAATATTGTGTCATTGTAGGCACATTTTCTTCTGCAGCCACTTTCTTTTACTCTCTTCTTCATGTTTAGCAAGTTTGAATTTGATGGGAAACTGAATCCTACTTTTGTGGAAGGGAATTTAAGCTCCCATTATCAAAACTATCCTTTGAATATCCTCAGCTTCTTTGGTTGGTTATAACTTACAACCAAGGTTCAATTAATTCCAGTCTTCCCTGTCATATAATTCCAAATTCAAGTTAAACAGAAATTTCAGAGAGTGTAACACTTTTCTTTGTCTGGGCTTGAGCTTTCTTTGGTCAGAATTCTCCATTAATTTTTTTTGGAAGGTTATAACTATCAACCTTGGATTCTGAGAAAAGTTGGAGAGTTGGTGGAAAGAGATGTGAAGACATGCAAACTTTTCTTCCTTTTTAAAGACATCTAACGTTTCCCTGTTTCTGTTGCACCAGTTGGGAGTTCTTGCATTAAAATTAGATTTGTTTTCTTTCAGAACGATCAAGTTGGTTTTTATAACTCTTCCACTCCATCCCATTCATGAGTAAATTCAAATACCATTTTCCTTTTGTTCAGACTCAGGCATAGATGCAATCACCAAAACCTGCAACACATGATCATGAACACATTTTGTAAGAATCATGGCAATGAGGTAAATCAAACAACTCAAACACATTTTGGAGTGTATCATTTGGCTTACTTGGATTAGTCACGATGACGAGGCCAATGCCATTGAAGTCACAATTGTAGTGTCCATCGGTCTTATAGTAAAGATTCATGGCAAATGAGGTATGGTTTATTATTTGGAGAGTAACATGAACCATGTTCTTGTATCTTACTGCAATCTTTTAATATTCCACAAATGAAGTTAAGAAGTCCTGCAGTACAGAGTCTGGGGTTCCTGGCCTTGGCTCACACCAAGTGCCTTCTCACTTCACTTCACCAAAAAAGAAGGCAATCTCTCTGAGACCACTTGGAGTTGGAGAGCTATAAATTACAAGGACTTTGATTCATCGACATGAAATTAATAGTTGGAGAGCTAATCGTCCATCTTTGTTTAATGTTCGACTCTCTGGCTTCTAGAAGATACACGAAATTGATTATGAAGCTTAGCATCACCGGAATTTATACGTTATTATACAAATTATAGTTTAATTAAGAAAAACATGTGTCTTTTTTCTTATTCGTAGGGATTTTATCAACTATGTTAGTTAGATATATTTAAGGAATATGTTTGTGATTCGTGATCTGGATTCAATACTAGGAGAATATAGGTCTAACATCTTACATATGAAACCCCCGGCAATGGACATTCTTTTTCTTTCAGATCATTTAAAAGCTATTTAAACTTTGAACTTAATTCCCTCCTAAGCCAAATCAGTTTAACAAAGAATTCTACAATTGCACACATCTTGTCCAGCAACAGTCAATAAGCAATCCAATCCAATCTAATGGAGCGAAAACCTGGTTTCCTCTTGACAATAATAACGTTGCTATTGCTGTGTATAACTAAAGGCCCAGTAGCAGCACGAATTACCAACTTCACCACAGATCAGTCTGCTCTTCTTGCTCTCAAATCCCATATCACCAATGATCCTCACAACATCTTGACCACCAAATGGTCCACCACTACCTCTATTTGCAACTGGGTGGGCGTTGCTTGCGGCATACACCACCTTAAGTCACAGCCTTGAACCTTTCTTACATGGACCTCACAGGCACCATTCCTCCCCATCTAGGGAACCTCTCATTTCTTGTTAAGTTGCACTTCAGAAATAACAGTTTCCATGGTACCTTGCCCCAAGAATTGGCCCGTTTATGCTGACTGCAGTTGATTAACTTCGGATTCAACAATTTTATGGGAACCATTCCAGCGTGGTTCGGGTCCTCATCCAAACTTCAAGCCTTCAATATTTTTGGTAATCAGTTTTCAGGTTCCAGGCCTGCTGCAATCTTCAACTTATCTGCACTGCAAGTTATTAATATGGAAAATAACCAGCTATCAGGTGCGCACCAACAACCAACTATCTAGGAATATATTGTTGATCAATCATTACATTATAACATCTTGTTATTAATCTAAACGATGAGATGTGCTTAACTATATCTGTTATTTCTTTTTCTTTTTTTCCTTCTTCTTTGTGGCGCACATATATAACAGGTAGCATACCAAGAGAAATAGGGAATTTAACAATGTTGAAGGTGATACTCTTTGACGACAACAATTTCAAAGGTATATATGACTCGGCTAAGCTTTGACTACAACAATGTTGCAGTGTCATTAATTATATATACACGCATTTATAATGAGTTTATCGATATTTTTCAGAAATTTGAAATGAGATTGGCTCTTTAGATCAGGTGGAGTTCATGTATGTGCAAGACAATGCCCTAAAAGGGCATGTTCCTGTGGCTGTCTTCAACATGTCTTCTTTGACTGTATTGTCACTACATGGAAACAGCTTGAATGGTGGCATTGCAGACAATATATGTCAGCATCTTCCTAATAATCAGGTGCTGAATTTGGGTAACAACCAGTTTGGTGGTCCGCTTCCATCCAAATTATGGCAATGCAAAGAGCTTCTGGAATTAGTATTGGAGAATAACAATTTCAGTGGAAGCATACCCAAAAATATGGGGAACTTGACCCAATTAATGGAGATTTATATTGCCTACAACAATTTGACAGGTATTTGAAATGTCATGTCAACTCTATTCATTTTATACTATTGTTCCTTTCATGATTTATCATTACTTACATCTTAATTAATAATTCATAACTAAGATTCGTATTTAATTAATAGGAAGAATGTCATTCGAATTTAGAACATCTTTCAACATCGGGAAGTTATGTACCACTGGCTTGTGCTGATATTAATTAATTGTTGCAGGTACTATACCAGATGAGATTGGTGATCTTCAGCATTTACAGGTTTTCTCATTCGGGGTTAATAATCTCAATGGCCCCATCCCATCAGCAATCTTCAATATGTCCATGTTAACAGCAATTTCGCTTACTAGTAATCAGCTCTCAGGTAGCCTCCCAGCAGACATAGGCCTTAGACTTCCAAACCTAGAATTGCTATATATAGGAATGAATGAACTCAGTGGAGCCATTCCCAACTTTATCTCTAATAATGGTTCTAAGCTCACCAAGCTAGAAATGGGCGGTAACTCATTTACTGGGTTTATTCCTAGCACGCTCTGTGCCTTAACAAACCTTGACTTACTTAGCTTGCACACGAATAATTTGACCATTGATACTTCAACTCCGGAAGCAAACTTCCTTTCTTGTTTGGCTAATCTTACAAATTTGCAGAGATTGACCTTGTCAAATAATCCATTAAATGACACTCTTCCTGTTTCCTTTGGGAATCTCTCCACATCACTTATATATCTGGAATTAAGAAATTGTAGCATGAGGGATAAGATTCCCGATGATATCGGCAACTTAAGCAGCTTGATAGCCTTAGCTCTGGGAAACAATCAATTAACTGGCTCAATTCCAACCTCAGTGGGAAGACTTAGGAATCTCCAAGGTTTGTATTTGGATGGTAACAAGTTGCATCCCACATCAACTTTGTCAACTGGCAAGGCTAGCTGAATTTCGTTTGGACGGTAATCAACTCTCTGGCTCTAAAAGGGCAACAAATGGATTTCATGAAAGCAACTTACTTGGCACTGGGGTCTTGGCTCAGTATACAAAGGTACAATTTCAGATGGGATAGATGTTGCTGTAAAGGTTTTCAATTTACAGATTGAAGGGGCTTTCAGGAGTTTTGATAGTGAATGTGATGTGCTGAGTGTTAGTTTGTAGGACGTGTAATGTGTGTTGCTCTGATACCACTGTTAGTTGAAGGGAGAAGAGATGCTTAGAGAATAGTTAGTTTACTATTTAGGACAATATTGTTTATGTGGAATAGAAAGCTTTTGAAAGGGTAACAAGATAATTTTATTTTATTAAGAAGGGTACAAGGCTTTAGAATTGGATACAAGAGTTGGCTGGAAGTTAGACAAGCTGTAGCTTCAGTTTTCACTTGATTCATTACATTGGATGGCTTGATGCCTATTTATAATTGTTCCTAACCGACATAGCCCAAGTTCCACCGACTTCGCTTCTTCATTTACAGCCACTAGCATATACAACTTTCTAGACTTAACTATATTACTCTAATATAATATCTAGTTAATGTAGTCTTGCTCTAGAGAATTCCTCCATTGATATTTGTCTTTAGCCATATGTGTCTTGCATCTGGAAACTTCATCTTTCTTAGAGATTGATGAGTAGCCGACATTCCATCATCTAGTTTGTAGGTTCTTGAGTTTTCTAGAATTGTGTAGTTACATCTACACAAATATGCATTACTTTTTCAACACTGAGCAATATTCATCACCAAAATCTTATCAAAATCATCAGTTGTTGCAGTCAACCTGATTTCAAAGCCTTGGTGCTACAATACATGCCTAATGGGAGCCTTGAGAAGTGGTTGTACTCTCAAAATCAAAACTCTCCTTTGAATATCCTACAAAGGTTCAATATAATGACAGATGTTGCATCAGCATTGGAATATCTTCATCATGGTCATGGTCCAAATCATGTTGTACATTGTGATGTGAAGCCAGGGAACATACTACTTGATGATGATATGGTTGCACATGTTGCTGATCTTGGCATTGCAAGACTCTTAGGTGAAGGAGATTCTATGACCCAAACCATGACCCTTGCCACAATTGGGTATGGCTCCAGGTGATGTACTGTTGCTTGTTTACTTTTCAATTTAATTTATGTTGTCCTTCATTATGAACAAGGTGACCTTATGATTTTCCTTCATATATAACTAAATTCACATATATAATATTGCAGAGTTTGGAATGGAAGGAATCATTTCAACCAGAGGAGATGTGTATAGTTTCGGTATTGTACTAATGGAGACGTTCACAAGAAGGAAGCCAACTGATGAAATGTTTGTTGGGGAGATGAATTTAAAGCAATGGATTGCAAATTCATTACTTCCAGATGCTGCAATTGTTGAAGTTGTTGATGCCAATTTACTTGGGATAGAGGAAGATGGTGATTTTGTGAGCATGAGGGATTGCTTATCATCCATTATGAGATTAGCTCTAGCTTGTTGTGCAGAACTGCCGGAAGAGAGGATTAACATGCAAGAAGCTCTAGTCACACTCAATAAAATCAAGACTAAGTTTTTGAAGGACTGTGTTGGAGTGCAGTCTAATCATTCAAAATATATTAATTATTAAGAATAACATGTTTTTCTTACTCAGAGGAATTTGTGATTCAAGACTGGGACATGGATTATTTGACTTGGACAATACGAACTGTACTTGTGAGGGTTTGCACTCAACATTAATCCAATCTCCTTCCTTTGTTCTAACCTCCAAGCCAGCGACATCATGCTGAACAACAATGGTGGTGAAGTTCATGTCTGTGTGGCTCGGAAACCCTACGGTGGCATCGTTGTCCTCTGGTACTGTATATTTGATAAATCTAAGAAGGTGACCGTTGGAACTACGTACCAACCGGCCACTATTTTATATCTTAATATAATTTATTTATATTTTTCCTTAATATTATGTTAGAATTATGTGTATAATACGTAAATTTTGTAAAATATATGTGTATTAAAAATGTGAATTTTACCGAGTCTTTAAGACGTGTACAAAACACAGATGTATTATTGAAAAATACGTACATACGTTTGTAATATAGAATTAAACGTGAAAGTTCTAAATTCTCTTTATGCAGGTAATAATTCTGTAAAAGTAAAAATTCAAAAAGGGACAATGGAGACTCTGGTCATGGCCTAATAGTAATGGATAACGCTCTAAACGAAAATCACGGGAAAAAAAAAAGGGAAAAGGGTATCTAAATAGTATAGCCGCTCGGCTATACTATTTATTTTTAAAATTTTAAAATAAGCCCAGTAAAGCCGCCCGGCTATACAATTTTTAAAAAAAAAATTAAAAACCCGAGATACTGCTTATATAAAAAAAGGGTCCACCTAGCTATTAGGCGTCCACGTGTAAAAACGGTATAGCCGCCCGGCTATACCTTCGTAATAATAAACATAAAAACCGAGTATCGCCGCACGGCTATACTATTTTTAAAAAATTTTTAAAAAACCGAGTATAGCCGAGCGGCTGTACGGTTGATTAAAAATAAGGTTATTCGCAGCATTGGTCCCTCAATTATACCCGTAGTTACAGTTTGGTAACTCAATTCAATTATTAGTTGCAGAGGTCACTCAATTAGATGTTGTGTTGCACCGTTAGTCCATACCGTCAAGTCTCTCTAATGGCAGGGACTAATGGTGCAACACAACACCTAATTGAGTGACCTCTGCAACTAATAATTGGAGTTGAGTGACCAAAATGTAACTCCGAGTATAGTTGAGGGATCATTGCTACAAAAAATCCTAAATGAAAAGTCACATTTGCCCATCAATAATCTAAGATATGCTTGTCACGTAATCATTTTAAACAGAAAAAGTCACAAACTTGACGGAAGGACTAACGGTGCAACAAAACACCTACTTGAGTGACCTCTGCAACTAATAATTGAATTGAGTGACCAAACTGTAACTACGGGTATAGTTGAGGGACCATTGCTGCGAATAACCCTTAAAAATAAAAATACCCACCTAGAGATTAGGCACCCAAATGTCAAAACGAGTACCACCACGCGGCTATACTATATATATATATATAATTCGCCTAGCTATTAGGCACCCACGTGTCAAAAAAAGGTATAGCCTTGCGGCTATACGATTTCTTTTTATAAAATGCCGTAGTATAGCCGCGCGGCTGTACATAAATATATTATATTTAAAAGGTATCGAATGGTGCGTTCTGTGGTGAAGCGACTCCATGTTCCACCATGCCAAAATAGTACACTTCAACCAAATTCAAGGAAAGCTAGAACATCCAACTTGAAATATATTATTCCAGGGATCATATCAGCAATACCCCTAGTGGATGTGTATAGTTTCGACATATATAACTAAATTCACATACATAATATCACAGAGTTTGGCATGGAAGGAGTAGTTTCAACGAGAGGGGATGTGTACAGTTTCGGTGTTGTACTGATGGAGACATTCACAAAAAGGAAGACAACAAATGAGATGTTTGTTGGTGAAATGAATTTAAAGCAATGGATTGCAAATTCATTGTTTCCAGATGCTGAAATAGTTGAAGTTGCGGATGCCGATTTATTTGGGACAAAGGAAGATCGGGATTTTGTGAGCAGGAGGGATTGCTTATCATCCATTATGAGATTAGCTCTAGCTTGTTCGGCAGAATTTCAAGAAGAGAGCATTAACATGCAAGATGTTGTTGTCACACTCAATAAAATAAAGATTAAGTCTTTGAAGGACTGTGCTGGAGTGCACCCTTAGTTTTTCTTTTTTTTTCTTTTTTTTTTTGTTTTGGATCCATTTTCTTCTTGTTTTCGATCTGAAAAGACTGCATTAATTTGTCATAAAGAGTTGCCTTTCTCCACTAATCTTTTCTTCTTCTGTCTTCATATGGTGGAAAACCCTATTTGTTCCTCCACGATTACCTTTACTTACAAGCAATGTAAGTAAGGGCATAGGTGGCCATGACAGAATTTATGTACAAAACATATTTTCTCTCTGGGTTTTGCTGATGGCTGCTAATACATTGCAGCACTGATTTTACGAAAGAAAAAAAAAAGCACTATCATAGACTGAAGTTCATTTGCAACTTTGTTGACTCATCTAATCCAATTTGTGCTTATATAATAATACTATTAACACCCAAAAGTAAATGTGGATTGTACATAATCAGAGATTTATGGTGTTTATTATTTTAATAAAGCATCTATTACAACAAAACAAAAACAAAAACAAAATAAAAAAGAATAGTTATGTGTGATTTGTTCTAAATTGATGTGTCAAGTCCAATCCAGTAATGACATTTGTCGATGAAAATAAGTAACTTTGCGTGTTAGTCCCTATCCAAATGCGACAGTTGTCTAAAAGTGACACAAAGACAAGTATTTTGTGGAACATTGACGTGTCATTTCCAATCCGCAAACGCCACATTTTCTAAATATATTCCGTTGTAATTCTATATAAACAAGGTGCTATTCAAGTCTCACATTCATATTCACTTTTCCTAAAATCATTGTTCTTCGCTTTTATATCATGTCTCTATTCAAACCTTTATTTTTGACCAAATACTACCTACAAAATGTAGAAGGATGACATAAATGATTGACAAAATCGATCGAATCCATGATTTACTAGACAGAGAGCCGCAGCCTCGATCACTTCTCATGGTATGCGTCGCCTGAGACAGTTAGCACATCACATGGTAGCACCCATTTCCTATGCGGTTGTAGGAGATAGCCCTACTAATCTTGGCAACATACGGACATGAACCTTATGGACACGACCACATGGACATGAACCTTATGGACACGACCACATGGACATGAAGCACGTTTGGTTAGCATTTAAATGGTTCTATCTCAGTTTTTGTATCATGGATGATGAATAAATATGGATGTTGATATGGAGAACCATCCTAACACAAAGAGGTAGTAATTGGCAAACGGCTTCTTCTATTTTGGAGTGTTTATTTATCACAATGAACTACAAAACAGCAGGCAATGGCCCTTAAATTCACTCTAAATAAAATTTCAAGTGGCCAATCTTAAATTGTTTTGTGCAAATAATATACCTATAATTCTCCTTAGATCAGTAAGGTATAAATATGACATGAAGTCAGTCTCTTCTTACAGGCAAAAGTAAATTACAGAATAACAATTTAAATCTGAGGAAAAGATTTCGTGACTTTGGGATGGGAAGAGAGTTGTTTGCTACTACATCTAAAACTCCTTGCAATCTACCTTACTCCAAGGGGTAGGCATGCTACAGTCCTAAAAAAACAAGACATTCTAATCTGCATTCATTTACAATCCAACATGACGTAGAGGATAAAAGATCGGGCTCAAAATTCAAGACTGAAAATCGAAAGATGTATAACAATCCATATCCATGCTGCATCACATAAAATCCTCAGCATGCGATAATGGGGGTTTCTGTTTTCACGCTCGTTCATCGTTCACATGATTTGGAACTTCAGCTTGACTGTCCAGAGGCATATACTGTGCCATTATAGCTCTTATTTCTGAATCCATATATGACTGCAAAGGAGCATAGAAAGTATCAACAACCTGAAAATGTTAAATAAAAAAGACGGAAAATATTCGTGTCCTGAGATTATTTAACTCCCTAATAAAATCATGTTCCAAATAGAGCACATACTAAATGCAGTGTAAAGCAGAGCACATAGTAAGACCAACCTAACAGTTCTTAAACCTTGAAGGGTTCAACACACACCATAGTTAAAGACACTAGGAAGATTTTTTTTGTCAATTTTGACATAAAAGCTTCCCACATACAAGAGTCCGCATGTATACAGACAAATTTGTTCCATAGGCTTGGTTACTTTTGGAGTTTCTTTAACACAGATAATTCCAAGGCAAGATAACCTTAGTGGCCTGCCAATAGGTTGGGGTCAACACCCCAGTCAATATGCAGGCCTGGCCCATAGCAAGAAATGGTTCTACAGTTCTACTTTACTTCACCATGACGTCTATGGGAATGTTCTAGGTTTACATATTCAAAAATTAATGCCAATGAAGTGCAAAAGGTAATCTTTGCAGAGCCAGAGTATCATCTGATGTATCCAATAAAAGCAATTTTATCAACCTCAGGAAAACAGCCACCAATATCACCACCACAAAATGGAGACTCAAGAATTACCAATGATATATGAAATTTGCAAAAGAGAAATAAAGCACAGAAAGCTCACCCGCAATCTATATTTGTACACAAGATATGCCCCACCGCCAGCCATAGCCAAGCCTATCAAAATAACCCACACAGCAGCCCATGCAGACTTTCCCCCACTAGCAGCCTTACCTGCACATTACCAAGGAGAGCACATCGAAATAAGCACTTGCATTATATATTTAGGACATATAAAGTTGAGTTAAAAGCTTGAGTTTCTGGACTCACTTATGCAGGTATCATGGTCCTTGATATACAGAAGATTCCCACTACACGAGCAGTCATAGCTCCCCCAGGTATTTTTACAGCTACATTCAGGGCACTGGCAAGCTTTCTTCTCTCTGCATTCATCAACATCTAAGAAGAAAAAGAAAAAAAGTTTAGCAACATTTAGGTCCAAGATATTTCATTGCAAACATTTTTTTTCTTTCTAATTTGATCCAACAAGAGTTTTGTTTTGTCCTAATTAGGGACTAAAAAACATGACATGTACCAAGCCAAAAGAAAAAATGAACCAACCACAGCCCCGTTACTTTTTCTTTTTATTTCAAGAAATAAGTCAGATAGTCATGACGTATCCATGGGATCATGATGGTCTTCTTTAATATCACATTGGCTGATTTCATGAAGAGCAAGGTTAAGAAGTTCAGCATGGTACGAAGCCTTTAGATTGGTCTCCAGTTCACCGCATAAATGCATAAAAAAAAATTGAATTTGACCATTCAGATCTGAGCGGGATATTGGCTCAACAAGGATCATCCACAATGATTCGGATAAAGCTAAACTTCACTGACCTAAATGTGACATGAAGGCTTAAATGATTTCCACCAGGTCCAGGTATAACTTAACCAGCAGGGTGCAAACCCACTCAACGAGAGGCTTTAAAACATAGCTTGTAGATTCATTCTCAATGATTTGAAACTTAAACACCAAAGGAATACATAGAGGTGTGAATATACATACAATCCTAGGGGCTTGATTCCTGTGACCCAAAAATTCTTTGGTTGTACATATTGGTGCAGTTCCTATTGAGTGACATTACTTTTTATTCAGGCAAAGCCATATTTTCCAGTTAAACATGAAGCTAGAGAAAGATACATTAGCAGATCTATTCATGCAAACTCATGTGCATGCAAACTCATGTGCAAGCACACCATTTAGCAAGGTCAAGTACTCCTTGTGGCATATGCCTTGATGCACCACTGTGATCAAAGTGGTCTGAACTTAAGCTTCTTAGACATCAATCCATTAGTGGACTTATGTTGTATTATTGTATTACAGTGAAAACAAACAACAGAACATGCCCAGACCTTAATTTCTAGTGGTCCAAACTAGAGCTTTTTTCACATACATTGTGTATTACAGTAAAGCTGAAAACCAACAGGACACACCAAGGCGGTAATTTCTCTTACCTTCACAACTTTTGACACCATCACCTTTAAACCCAGGAGGACACTGACATTGGACCTCTCCATTATCCTGCTCAGAAAAATAACCCAACTTAAAACTAAATGTTTTGATAGGACTCTCAAATCTAAAGTTATTTCCTGAGAGCATAATTTAATTTTAACAGAAAATGGGAATTAAAAAAAACCACTTACTGTGCAAGCAGAGAATGCATGCCCATCTCGAGCTTCATGCCAACAACCTCCATTGTTTACCTTGCACCTCCCAGGCCCACTTGCTGGAAATTTAAGGTAAATTCCTCAATAAAAAGTGAAGAATAAGGAAAAATGTTTGCAAAAAGGAAGAATCTGAGCTATTCTTTGATTATAATGAAGAAGAATAACAAAATAAATTTTTGGGAAGATTTACGTTGATTTGGAGCCCATATAGATATTTTATCTTTTAAAAAATTGAAGTTTGCAAAATGCAAATACAGAACAAGATCCTTACACACTAAACCTAGATAAGACCTTTTGGCTAATTGAACATAAAAGTCAGTATCCACAATTTTTATTCCCTCAACTTTGTTTTCCCTAATGTCATGTCTGTTTTAGCACAAACAAAAAGCAGAAGTTTTATATATTTTTTACCTTCACAGGTAGTGTAACCATCTCCTTTAAATTGCACACCATCAACCAGAGGGCACTCACATACCCTCCCACGAAATGTATCCTAAGTAAACAAACCAAAGTCACAAAGAACAAGAGTTAATATACTCAATTTTCTCATTTTTCAAGACTCATTAGCCAGTAAGTTACAATTTGTACCTTGCAGGCTGTGAGGTTGGCTGCTTTATTCTGCCAGCAACCACCATTATTATCCAAGCACTCATTTGTCTCGACATCTACCATGAGTAAATAGTGAATGCAGAACTCAAGTTCAGAATGAATAAATCAGAAAGAGATAAGAAACACCAGAATAACAAGAGGGGCTTACTTACCACTACTCAAACAAACAGCTGGCTCAGTAGTTTCCTCGAAACCAGAACAGATAGCCTTCAGAACTGCACCCTTCTCCAACTTTCCTGCAAGCAAATATTTTAGAGAGGGAAACTTCCAGATTGTTATCTAAGAAATATAAGAACAGGACAAAGGCAAACCTCGGTATTGTCGATTATTGACAACAAGGGTAGGCAATATGGTTACATCACCTCTTGATCCTTTCCCAACCTACAAAGAGCGTTCTTGTCAAGCAAGTACAAAGAAATAAACTAATATGACCAATTCAAAGAATTGCACTAAGCGGCAGATATTGATCATACACACTAAAAACATGGAAATGAAGAGGATATATATAGAACGAAAATGCATTGAACAGAGACAAATACCTGAGCATCTTGCTCTTCTTTCAGAACAGAATTTTCAGAGTCTGCAGTTGGGTCTCCCATACACTGCTCAACCTTCTTAATATCAAGGCCTGAAAATATGTCACATAAATATTTAAAATGAAGGCCACACTAATTAACCATTAATATTCTTAGAAACATTAGATGCAATATCTAATCATTTACCAAGAGATTTAATGACACTGTCAGCACATTCCTTGTTGTACTTTTTCTCCTTCATGGGGCATCTAATTTGAAAATCAGTTACATAGTCCCACCATACCCAAGGCTTGTTGGTCTTATTTACCACTTTAAAAACACATAGCTGCCTTAAATTTTCAAGAACCACATCTTTCCCTTCATAACCAGTGCTGAAGTCCTGTTCAGGATCAGGAGCACAATATCTTCCATGATTGATACACTGGGACTTGCACTGTTTGCTTAAGGTGAATGCTTGAGGACAGTACCAAGTTATATAATGAGGTGTGAACTGAGTGTAACCACCTATTTCAAGTATCTGTGCTGCACCCCTAAAATCCTTCATAAATTCCATCAACATGTCACATTTAACCCCACATTCATCATTGCTGTTGGTCCATAGTTCATATTCCACACGATCATCTGGGTGTGGAACAGCTTCTCTCCAGTCAAGATTCACATTGACCATATCACCAGAACTGATTGATTTCTTTAAAGTTTGCCCAAAACTTTTTTCAATGAGTGCAGATGGTATTGTTATGTTTTCAATGTATTTGGCAGTTGAACCATCCTCTTCCGGTGAGTCCATGGTTATTAATGGCTCCTCAATATTATCAGCAACAAGAACTGCAGAAGCCCCAGCCTTCTGGGCATTCCAAACCTTCAAGGCAAAGAAGCAATCTGGAAAGCACAAACAACAGTTTCAACACAAGCAATGCTGAAAAAACTCAGACAAATAAGCAATACTAGAAAGTATCTTGTAGGGACCTGCTAAGGGGGGTACTAGTTTTCTTCCCCTCCCAACAACCCCAAAAGTTCTCTCCGACTCCACTTTAATTTTTTCTACGACTAATGCAGAGATTTGAGAGAATGAGATTTCTGTATTGTTGACTTTTTAATATTTCAAAAATATCCCCAATTAATATTCTGTCTCCCCTTCTTTCTAGCCTATCCAAACAAGACTTCTCTTTTCTCATCTCTTATTTTCTCTCATATATGTTTCCTTCTCTTCACTCCTAGCTAAAATTGCTAAACACACTGTTAATAATAATAATTAAGAAGACATTACATCCATATAAGCCTGAAAATTTTTAAAGCAGGAATCTAGATTCAAAATAACATTAGGGCATCTCTTCAGTGACTGCCAACACCAACTACGACTCTAAACTGCTAACAAGACACAAATTAAGCAGATTTATAAAATGACTGTCTGTACAATCAATCAAAGAAGAGCTAAATAAGGCAAATTGACTAGACTTACCAAAAATGGCATCTCCACAATCGACCAAAAAAGGGGCCTATTGAAGCTCAAAATTTACAATATCAAACTACTCATGACTACAAAAAAGCAGACCCAAAATGAACTAAAACACATCAATTGAACTTCAAACCTCATATTGACATTCAAATTACTCTGCAAAAAGGGTAACTCCTAAATTAACAAAACAAACAAATTGAACCTCAAAACTCATAGTAATCATCAAATTGTTCAAAACTACAAAAAGGGTACCTCCCAAATTAACAAAAACAATCAAATCGAACCTCAAAACTCATAACAATGATCAAACTACTCAAAAGCAAAGAAAGGGTACCTCCACGATCGACCAAAACGAACGTTGGGAGAGCTCCAGGAGTCGATTTAAACGAAATCCCAAATTCAGAGAATTCCTTGCAGCCCTTCTGATTCTCTTTTGGATACAGCACAGTACCCGCCATGCTGCCTCCGTACTGAGGAATCCCAAAGTTCCCAATGGCAGTGTCATATGTGCCTTTGATTTTAT